>NC_140939.1:24651341-24813841 GCF_014529385.1 Adiantum capillus-veneris | reverse complement strand
TATTCTTTAAGGCTCTTTGCATGGCATATGAGTGAGATAGGGCAAGATGTATTGTAAGGAGGGAATGCTTTTAGAATACTTTTATCAAGGTTTTGAGAATGCATAGGCAAGCAATTAATGGCTTAAAATTTTTTTAACATGTAAATTTTAAAGCTTTGTAAGTTATTTTTTCAATCAAAAATAATAAATACCCATTGCTATTTTGTTGTGCCTTAATTCTTAAGGCTCAAATTTGTACACGTTTAATTATAAATAGAAATTAATACCTACTAGCTTAAATTTCATAAATCTACCATTTACAATAAGGAGTTAAGGAAAAGGTTTCTTTTTTAGCACTACCATCTCTCTCTCTCTCTCTCTCTCTCTCTCTCTCTCTCACGCGCGTCACGTGAGTTTTCACCTTTTTAAAATAGATTTTAGGCCCTCTCTCTCACATGCTTAATTAGTCTCTCTCTCTCTCTCTCTCTCTCTCTCTCTCTCTCTCTCTCTCTCTAAAGCCTTTATGAACCCTCGATGCTCACCCTTTGTCTTTGGAAGGCCACTGAAGACTTCACCTTGTTCAAATATTTTGATTTGTGAAACGTCTTTTCATTTAAGGACTTAACAAAGATTCATTTGAATACATTTATGCTTATTATATTTATCTTTTTTATGAAGGCATTAAAATTAAATCTATCTTTTTTCATGAAGAGAATAAAATGTTCTTTTGTTTCAGTTTTTCAATGTATCTTTTTATTTTATTTTCTATTTATTTTGTTTTGTTTTCAAATAACAATATGCAGTGTGCATGAAAGGGCGGTGGTAATGCGTGTGCTAGTCTCCACCCAACCGTGCTATCTTATAGCCTCCCCCTAGCGTACACACTGTCCGACCTTGTTGGTGGCCTTGCCCATAGGACCCATGTCGTTTTCGTCCTCGAAAACGAACGTAGGAAAACGTTTCTTAAGTGCGGAGACATTCTCCCATGTAGAACCTTCTTCAGCTGTATCTAGCCATTTTACCAACACCTGATGTCTGACATGATGTCTGGTGCAAAGCTCATGAGAATCCAAAATCTTTTCGGGCTCATGAGAAATGCTTGGCGATTCGATAAGGTCAACTAACACACCTGTGTCAATGACGTTATCATTCTGTTCTAGCTGTTTTCGTAAACGGCTAACATGAAAAACAGGATGAACTCGTGAGTGCTCTGGGAGAGCTAACTTATAGGCCACTTGACCTATACATTTGAGAATGGTAAACGGTCCACAATAGCATGGTGAAAGTTTAGGAACTTTTCCCATCTTCAGACTTTCTGAATGCTTCAGAACTTTGAGGAAAATCTTGTCTCCTTCTTCAAAAGTAGCAAGACGTCGATGCTCATCTGCGTACTTCTTATATCGATCTTGAGCTTGCTTAACGTTCTGTCGAGCAACTCGAAGCATGTCAAAATGGTCTTGGAGAAAATCCTTCACTTGTTGTATCTTCTCCTTAGCCAACCCCACCGTAATCGGTGATCTAGGTTGAAATCTGTATAAAAGCATAAATGGACTAAACCCTGTAGTCACATGCTTTAAACTATTATAAGCAAATTCCAATATAGGTAAGTAGTCTTGCCAATTGGTTTGCTTCTTGCTAACGTACGCTCGTAGCATATCCTCTAGCACTTGATTAACTCTTTATGTTTGACCATCCGTTACTGGATGATCAATCGTACTTAGATTTAGTTTCCAACTTTTGGAACACAACTCTCCAGAAGTGATTATCGAACTTTCGATCTCTGTCACTAATGATACTAGCTAGAAGACCGTAGAGTTTATATATATGCTCTACAAATAGACGTGCTAATCTCGGTGTCGTAACCGTAGTCTTAGTGGGAATGAATCGACCCATGTTTGTGAGACGGTCTACAATGACCCAAATGGCATCATGGCCACGATTTGTAGTAGGTAGTCCTACTACAAAATCCATAGAGATACTCTCCCACTTACCTTGTGGAATCTCTAAAGAATGTAAAAGGCCACCTGCCTTGAGGCGCTCTGCCTTATTAACTTGGCATTGTTGGAAGTTTAGTACGTACTCTTGAACATCATGATGTAAGCCCAACCAATAAAATTGCCATCGAACTAAGGCATACGTCTTATGGATACCTGGATGACCAGCACTTGGACTATCGTGACACTCAAATAAGATTTGGCGCCTAGTGTCTGAATCCTTTGGCACACATACTCTACCTTTGTGGAGTAAGTAGCCATCATCAATGGAAAATTTCTTCCATCGCTTAAGCTCTTCCTGAGTAGGGGTGGAGCTCTGTGTGTTGGAGTTTCTATCTGCGCGTGCAGAAACGTGTTGATCTGGCTGTTCAGCGACATGTGAGTGTGAGGGATCCCTTTTTAAAACTTCACTCCAGACTTTAGCATATGATTGATCTTGTGCACACTTGACATGTAATGACTCCAAAAATCCACTCTTTAGTTTCGTAAAAGCAAGTGAATTAATCTGAGGCATCCGACTTAGTGCATCCGCCACTACATTATATCGCCCCTTGCGATATCGTAGCTTACAATCATAATCTTGAAGGATTTCTGTACATCTAGCTTTACGTCCCTTCAAGTCTGTTTGAGTAGTAAACCATTTGATACTCTCATGGTCAAAAACTACTTCAAACTCGGCACCATATAAATGGTGTCGCCACTTTCGTAAAGCGTGAACTATGGCATAGAGCTCTCTCTCATAAACAAAATAATTCTATTGAGCTCTATCTAACTTTTTACTTTCAAAGGCTATAGGTCTCCCCTCATGGAGAAGTACTGCACCAATGGCTTTATCACTAGCATCAGTCTCTACCACAAACGGCTTAAGTGGGTCGACGATTGCTAGGATGGGAGCAGTGGCTATAGCTACCTTGAGATTTTCGAAACTGCGTTTTTGGGCTTCTTCCCAAGAAAAGGTCTTACCTTAAGTTGATCCGTCATAGGAACAACGATTTTGGCATAATAACAGATATACTGTCGACAAAATCCAGCCATGCCTAAAAATATTTGAAGCTCCTCAACCGTGTTGGGATGTGGCCATCAAAGAATGGCAACGACCTTGTCAGTGTCCATCTTGATGTCAGAATAAGAGATCACATGATCGAGGTAATGTATCTCTGTTTTAAAGAAATTGCGCTTGCTTTGCTTAGCATACAGCACGTGAGCTCGTAGCTGTTCGAACACTAATCATAAGTGTCATTAAATATCTAATATCTAACCAACCCAAATGATTTTCTCATATTAAACTGATCATTTAATATGGAATAATAAACGGGAACAAGAGTTAGAATATAGACATGTGCTTACGGATCTATCTCAACACGGGGCCAATGGTAAAGGGGCCCAAATGAGAGATGGTATGTCAAAGAGCAAGGTTAACTAATGAAGCTTAAAATACCTTAGGGTTAGCTTCATTAAAGACCTCCAATGGTTAGTGTTAAAAGTCCTTTGACCTTAAGCAACAAGCTAGGGCTGAGCTTGAGGTGGGAACCCGACCTAAACTTCAGCAAGCTAGGGTTGTGCTTGAGGTGGGAACCTGACCTAAACTTAAGCAAGCTAGGGCTGTGCTTGAGGTGGGAACCTGACCTAAACTTAAGCAAGATAGGGCTGTGCTTGAGGTGAGAACTCCACCTAAGGTGCTTGTCATGCTTGATGACTAAGGTACTTGAGATACTTGTCACATTTAATGAGGAAGTTGCTTGAGAAGCTTCCTATGCATGGAGAGTAAGATGCTTGAGTCAAAAAGAGAATCTACACACTTAATGAGGAAGTTGCTTGAGAAACTTCCTATGCATAAAAATCTCAAAGTTAGGGGAATTCTAAAAGAGCACATGGGACACATGTCAGACTCTCACTAAGCTTAAACACATGGTGTGCTTGAATGCTATTGGTTGGGCTAAAGAGGTGTCCAATGAGATTCTACTTCCATCTAACAAATATCTAGATATTTTCAAGCTCTCTCTCTCTAAGGGGTAAGGAGGACACTTGTCAAAAGACTACCCATTTGCTTGAGTGCAGGCTGCATGTGATTGGCTAGGGGGAGAGGGATCCAATGAGCTTATAGCATGTAGAAATTTTGCCCAAAGCAAGGAAGGGGGGTGCTACGGGGATATACTCCACACACACACACACTCATTTGCAAGGCTATTCTCACTTGGGAAAAGTGGAGGAACACCACCTCCTTCTCCAAGCTTGTGAGAGTGAAAAACTACACCAATACTCTTGGCTATGGAATGCAAATCCAACCAAGAGTCATGCTTCAATGCTTAATCTTGACATCTTCTCCATCTTCATTACTATGCTATTATGTATGCTAGCAAGAAGAGTAATGATAAGTGAATAACTATTTCTTTCTCCTATGGAATGCTTCTTCTTCCTCTTCCCTATCCTCATTCCCTGGCCTTGGGACCGAGGCTTGGTATAGTTAATGATTTCTTCAAGTTTATGTTATGCTTGTGATGCATGAAGCTTTCCATCTTCATTGCATCACCTAGGTTACAAAGAACACAAAGATTGTATTGTACCAAGTCTCTCTTGATGGGAGAAACTATAATACAAATGCCTATTGGAAGGGGGACCGGCTCCATATGAGTCCAGTCCTCAACTATTGTCATGTTCTCTAAACTCTCTCTCTCTCTCTCTCTCTCTTGCTCTCTTGCAAAAGTATTGTTCATGTCAAGTTAACTAAGTACCATGTTTATGTTGCTACCATCGATTAAGTTCACCCGCTATGCTCACAAAGTAATCTCTCAAAAGTGCTTCACCTAATTTCCTAATTCTGCTACTCTCAAAGTTCATAGGCCACTTCCATTACATTGGTATCAGAGCGTTTGGTTTCTCTTTTCTTGCTTAAGAAGAGAGGTCTTTAAGTAGCCTATTAATGGTTGGTTTTGTTAATTATATTGGGGTAAGTGGGATTGGGATCTATTATCGGTTTTGTTGAGCCCACTATGTGGGATATGGTACACATCTCGGGAGCTTTGGTCTTAATAATGGAGTCTTTTTAGACTTGCCTATGGCTTTACCATTATTGAGCCATAAGAAGTCCGAAAGGAGCTATCCCTCGGCAACTTCGCTATGTTAGACTCACTCCACTACTGTCTATAATTAACCAATTCGAGTCGTGGGTGTAGATACTTAAGTGCCTATTTTTAAAGGCTAAGAGGAGTAGCAACTAAGGTTTTGAATTGCCAAAGCATACACTAAGTAAACACCTAAGTTTAATTAACATGACTGACAATAACCAAGAGAGTAGAATGAACATTGACAACTTTGATTTTGCACATGAAGGTGTTAATGATGATGCCCCCATGTTTGTTAATTATCTTGTTACTAGGTTGCAACAAGCTATGGGCAACCCCTCTTTGCAAGCCGAAGTTACTCAACAGCTTCGTGCTTATGGGATTTCCTTTCCTCTCAAAGAGGAGAGAGAGCTTAGGAGTCCTCTTGGTGAGACCCCCAAAAGAACTCTCTCCCATACGAGAGGAGGAATCCAAAGAACGAGAAAGTAATGACTCCCTAAGTTCCTCAAAATATGTGGCTCCATGAAGATGGTGGTCTAGACGATCGCCAACTCCTCCCAAGAGGAAACGGTTAACCCATAGTCCTTCTCCCCATCACTCCAAAAGGGGAGAGAGGAAACAAAGGAAGAAAAGGGCAAGAAAGAGGTCACCCTCTTCTCCTTCTTCTTCACCTTCCTCCTCTACCAATAAAAGCTATGGCTATTCTCCTAGAGAATACAAGAGGGGAGGACATCGCAAATCTTACCTTGCATGGCGAAGGTCACAAAAGCTAAAGTATGATGGCACCTTTAGTGCTACCGACAAAGTATTGGCCTTCATCCAACAATTTATGGGCCTTTGGAGACGAGGACTTCATGGAGTCCTCCAAGATACACCATGTAGCTATGCACTTCCAAAAATTGGCTTGTCAATGGTGGGCTAGCCTTCGTGGCAACGGTGAAGCCCCAAAGACATGGAAAACTCTACGAGTTTCCATCATGAAGCAATTTCTTGCAAGTGATGCAAAGAAAAAAGTGCTTACTAAATGGTGAAGTTTAAAGCTTCTCTCTCATGAGTCTATCCACAAATATGTGGACAAGTTTTGGGATTTACATCTCAAGGCTACTATCTTTCAAAAGATAGACTTTGTCGAGAAAAAGCAACAATTTTGTGCGGGATTACCCAAAGAGTTGTCTGAGTATGTGAACTCTCAACGACCTGGTTCTATCACCAAAATAATCCACCACACCATGGTTGCTTCGCGCATCAATTTCCAACAAGGGGCTAGACGGAATGTCAAGCCCATGGAAAATAAAGACAAAAATGATGCCAAGGGGAAAACCAATGCCCAAAATTCTTACCAAGGCTAATTCCAACAACAACAACAATTGGTCCAAGGAGAAGGGAGTTTACAAAGGTAAATATAAACTCTCTCCTAAAGAGCTAGAATCTTTTAGTAAGGAGAACCACAAATGTTTTAAGTGTGGGGAGCAAAGCCATAGTTATCGTCCTTGCCCCAAGAGAATTGCCCGCAATGAGACTTTTAAAGTCTCTATGTTTGAAGCTCCAAAAGAGGATACTCATTGCCAAGGATTTCTCCTTTCGTATGCTTGGGGAAAGATGCAAGAGCATGATTCCTTTATTTTGTTTGACCCTAGTTCAACTCACAGCTTCATATCCACGGAGTTGACCACTAAGCTAGGCATACAAGCCCACAGATGGAAGATGCATTGAAAGCCAATGGAGCTATCAAGGGACAAGACGTCTCAGTTACTTCTTTCATTGGAAAATTAAGGCTTCATGGCCAAAGCTATTTGGACAAAGAGGATTTCTTCATCTTTCCTCTCAAACATGAGAATGTTATCGTTGGGGCACCATGATTTAACCGCATGGCTTCTAACATGAAGCTCCTTGAAAGGAGAATCTACACCTACAGGGAAAAGAGAATGCACATAGATGTTTATGAGTTGGGAAACACCATATCCCTGCAATAAAGGGAATCAAGAGGAATTAGAGTTGTCTAATTCCCTAAATTGATTCGAAGATGTTTTCATTGATGACATCCCTAGTGAGCTATCTCTAAAATGAGGGATGATGACCATGCAATTGAGCTCCTACCAAGAAGATCACTGCCTAACAAGCCTCTTTATCGAGTTTCACAAGCCCAACAAGAGGAGATCATGAGGCAAGTGCATGGAGTGGTGAAAAAAAAAGGGATGGTGAGGTCTAACTCCTCTCCATTTTGTTTACTGTTGCTTTTAGTGCAAAAGAAAGACGACACATATCACATGTGTGTCAACTATAGGGCACTAAATAAGATCGCTATCAAAAAAATAGATTTCCGTGCCGCGGGTAGAAGATCTATTTGATAGTTTACAAGTTTTGGCCTGACAAATGCTCCAAATGCATTCAAACTCATGATGGACAAAAAAATCTTCAAGCCATTCAAATTCTCTTGAAGAGTACAAGCGACACCTCCAGGTAATCTTTCAAGATTGTGAGAGAGAATAAGCTTTTCATTAATAAAAAGAAAAGAGAATTTTCCCTACAAGAGATTCAATATTTAGGTCACATTATCTCTAAAGATGGCACCCATATGGATGCAACAAAATTAGAGATAATAAAAGGATGACCTAATCCAAGGAATCTATAGGAGGTACGAAGCTTCATAGGTATGTGTGCATACTATAGATGCTTCATAGAAAAAAATATCTCTAATAGCAGGCCCATTACATGACTTAACAAAAAAAGAACGTTAAGTATTCATGGACTGCAAAAGTGCAAGAAGCTTTTGAGAAGCTTATCTCTCAGTGTGGGTTCACCCTACTAGATCTCTCAAAGCCATTTGAGGTCCAATCTGATGCTTGTGGTAATTGCCTTGGAGCTATTTTGCTTCAAGAAGGACATACCATAGCATAAGAGAGTCAAAGACTCAACTTCAATAAGTGAGTATTGGGCAAATACGAAAAAAAAGCTACTAGCTATTCTATATGCCCTAAACACATGGAAACACTATCTCTTGGGGACTCCATTCATCCTACAAATGGATCACAAACTTCATGACGCAAACCAAGCTCCTCGACAAACAAATGAGGTAGGAAAATTTTCTTTTGCAATTTAAATTTCATATTGCTCACATTGTTGGCAAGCACAATCAAGATCGATGCACTTTCACAACGACCAAGGGTAAATGTGGTGTCTATGGCAACTCACAATGATCTATCTTTTATGATAGATGAGTCTGCTATTGACCGAGACTTTAAGTACGTAATTACAGCCTTTGCAATAGGGAAGTAACAAGAACCATTCACCTTGAAGGATGGTTATCTTCCAAATGGCAATAGGCTATGTGTTAATCACCCATACAATAAGAACGTCATGTATGAATCCCATACATCTCCTTATGTGGGGCAAAGAGGAAATCCATAATCTACTCTTCAAGGAGTAGAAATGTATTTCTGTTGGTCTACCATGAAAAGTAAACGTACAAGAGTATGTTTCAAAATGCGTGGTATACCAAAAGTTGAAATTTGATCGAGGAAAGCAACTTGGATTGTTTCAGTCGACATGCTTAACAAGAAAACACACTCTATGTCTGTCAAAAAAAATATTGAGGCACATCAAATGGCAACCCTCTTCAAATCTCAAATTTTCAAGCATCATGGATTTCCAACACCCATAGTGTCGGACAAAGATCCTAGAATGACCAGTAATTTCTAGCAGGGTCTCTTTGAGAATCTAGGAAGTAGATTAAATTTCTCTTTCGGCCTATCATCCACAAACGGATGACCAAAGTGAAATAACTAATCTAACTTGATCTACTAAAAGCCTATGTCATGGAAGTAGATCAATGTTCTCAATGATAGAAGTACCTACCTCTTATAGAGTATGTGTACAATGATATTGTACATACTTCTATGGGGAAAGTACCTTTTGAGGTTAAAGAAGGAAGATCCAAAAGTCCCTTACTACTTAAAGTACATGGGAAGATCTCCGCTGCTGCTACTGATGAATATAGCCGAGACCTACAAGAATCTTTTTCATAGATTAAAGGGGTTATATCCATCTCACAGGAAAGGCAAAAAGGGATGTTGCTAATAAGCACAGAAGAGCCTTAACCTTTAAGGCAAAAATAATTGGGTTTTACTTAAGTTTCCTAAGGTTCGATTGAGGCAAACGACGGGCAAAAATCCAACGGTTCATCAAAAGTATTATGCTAAACTAACAAAAAGATATTATGGTCCTTTTTAAATTCTTAAGCTAATCAATGAGATAGCTTATTAATTAAAGTTTCCCAACCATTGGCTCATGCACCATGTTTTTTCATGTGAGCCTACTCAAGCCCTACAAAGGAGAGCCTCCAAATGAACCAATTATTGAAGACCCTCCCGAAATCGAAGATCAAGAAGGGGTATTACAACCCGAAACTATCCTTCGGCATGAAGACAAGGTATTACAACATGGTAAGATTATTCGACGGTATCTTATTAAGTTCAAAAATTATCCTTTTGAAGATGCTAGATGGATGCAAGGAATCCAGCTTAAGGATAGTATGAACCTTGTCAACGCTTACAATGCTACATTAGAGTAACCAAATGTACATGTTTCTTTTAAATGATCAATGTTATGTCTTCTAAGACTAATTATCTCTTTATTGTGCACAAATTTAAGTAGTATGCATACTAAGAATCATGTTTGGGATGACGACGTCTCTCAAACACCATGTAGAATTTGTCACTCTACTTGGGAGGATGAAATGGACTAAAGAGCAGACATGCTTGCGGCAGCTATGTCTCCCAAGCACCAAATGGATTAGTCATGCATCTTGGAATGATGTTGTAGGCTAAAAAGGGATCCTCTACCCGCTAAGACAAATTGACTAATGATTATGACTTTATCCCTTTTACCTCATAGTCGAGGACGACTATGATTTCAAGAGAGAGGTAATGTCATTAAATATCTAATATCTAACCAACCCAAATTATTTTCTCATATTAAACTGATCATTTAATATGGGATAATAAATGGGAACAAGGGTTAAAATATAGACATGTGCTTACGGATCTATCTCAGCACGGGGCCAATGGTAAAGGGACCCAAATGAGAGATGGTCTGCTGTCAAAGAGCAAGGTTAACTAATGAAGCTTAAAAGACCTTAGGGTTAGCTTCATTAAAGACCTCCAATGGTTAGTGTTAAAAGTCCTTTGACCTTAAGCAAGCTAGGGCTGAGCTTGAGGTGGGAACCCGACCTAAACTTAAGCAAGCTAGGGTTGTGCTTGAGGTGGGAACCCGACTTAAACTTAAACAAGCTAGGGCTGTGCTTGAGGTGGAAACCCGACCTAAACTTAAGCAAGCTAGGGCTATGCTTGAGGTGGGAACTCCACCTAAGGTGTTTGTCATGCTTGATGACTAAGGTACTTGAGGTACTTGTCACATTTAATGAGGAAGTTGCTGGAGAAACGTCCTATGCATAAAAATCTCAAAGTTAGGGGAATTCTAAAAGAGCACATGGGACACATGTCAGACTCTCACTAAGCTTAACCACATGGTGTGCTTGAATGCTATTGGTTGGGCTAAAGAGGTGTCCAATGAGATTCTACTTCCATCTAACAAATATCTAGATATTTTCAAGCTCTCTCTCTGTAAGGGGTAAGGAGGACACTTTTCAAAAGACTACCCATGTGCTTGACTGTAGGCTGCATGTGATTGGCTAGGGGAAGAGGGGTCCAATGAGCTTATAGCACGTAGAAATTTCACCCAAAGCAAGGAAGGGGGGTGCTACGGGGATATACTCCACACACACACTCATTTGCAAGGCTATTCTCACTTGGGGAAAGTGGAGGAACACCACCTCCTTCTCCAAGCTTGTGAGAGTGAAAAACTACACCAATACTCTTGGCTATGGAATGCAAATCCAACCAAGAGTCATGCTTCAATGCTTAAGCTTTCCATCTTCTCCAGCTTCATTACTATGCTATTATGTATGCTAGCAAGAAGAGTAATGATAAGTGAGGAACTATTTCTTTCTCCTATGGAATGTTTCTTCTTCCTCTTCCCTATCCTCATTCCCCGCTAGCTCTTTCCACCTTCGAAGGTGTTTGAGGCCTTGGGACTGAGGCTTGGGATAGTTAATGCTTTCTTCAACTTTATGTTATGCTTGTGATGCATGAAGCTTTCCATCTTCATTGCATCACCTAGGTTACAAGGAACACAAAGATTGTATTGTACCGAGTCTCTCTTGATGGGAGAAACTATAATACAAATGCCTATTGGAGGGGGTACCGGCTCCATATGAGTCCGGTCCTCAACTATTGTCATATTCTCTCAACTCTCTCTCTCTCTCTCTCTCTCTCTCTCTCTCTCTCTCTCTCTCTCTCTCAAAAGTATTGTTCATGCCAAGTTAATTAAGTACCATGTTTATGTTGCTACCATCGATTAAGTTCACCCGCTATGCTCACAAAGTAATCTCTCAAAAGTGCTTCACCTAATTTCCTAATTCCGCTACTCTCAAAGTTTATAGGCTATTTCCATTCCAGTAAGTGTTATATGTGTTCATCTTCAGTCTTACTGTAAATGAAAAAGTCATCAAGGAAAACCACAACAAATTTTCCAAGATAGGGACGTAAGACACTATCCATGAGTGTCATAAATGTAGTTGGAGAATTGGTTAGACCAAAAGGCATAACCAAAAATTCAAAATGCCCAAACCGTGTTCTAAAGGCAGTTTTGGAGATATCTTGTAAAAGGATACGCACCCGGTGGTATCCTGAATGAAGATCTATCTTTTATAGTATCTTGCCCCATGGAGTTGATCAAACAACTCATCTACTCTTGGTAGAGGATACTTGTTTGTGATGGTTATGGTGTTTAACCCTCTATAATCTACGCACATTGGCATAGTACCATCTTTCTTTTTTACCAATAGAATTGGTGATGCCCAAGGCGAAGTGGTAGGTCTAATGAAACCACGGTCAAGGTAGTCATCCAACTGACTCTCAACCTCCTTGGCTTCTTTAGCACTCATACGATAAGATGGTTTACTCACCGGTTTAGTACCTGGCAAGACATCTATGCCATGTTGCACATCATGTGTAGGGGGGTAAACCCAGTAGTAAATCACTTGAGAACACATCACTATACTCCGTGAGTAAGTGAGTTAGCTTTTGCCGTGTAAAAGGAGAAAGTAAACTAGAGTTATGTTCGGATGGAGAATCTTGTAATTCCTGTAATGTTTGTTTTACAACAGTTGCACATTGCTCTATAGAATTAAAATTGAGAGCACTTTGCTTGTTAGACTTGTTAACACTTTGTTTATTAGTAGAATTCATTGCACTTTGCATACCATTAGAATTAATTGCACTTTGCATATCATTACTAGAATTCACCGCACTTTGCTCTTGAGAATTCCCAAGACTTGGAGACAAGCAGTAACACAAAAAGACTTCATCTATTAAATTTTCTTTTTGCAAAATAAAAAGCTTGGATATACATATAAGAGGTGCAGATGGTATATTTTTCTCACCAAGCAAAAGCACATGTTTACCATTGGCCATAAAGGATAAGGAGTTGTGTTCATAGCTAGTGTGCAATGTGTTTCCCAAACCATGCAGCCACTCCCGTCCTAAAACTACATCAGCACGGTCCATGTTCATAACTTGAAAGTCAAGGGTCATCGTATGATCTTGAACAATAAGCTTAACCCCTTGAACTATCGTGTACCATACTTCTTTACCATTCCCAAACATCTGCTCCACCACATACTTGTGAGAGCAGGGAGTATGTGTAAGCTTCAATTTCTTGACTAGCTTATAGTTCAAGAAGTTATGAGTTGCACCATCATCCACTAAAATACGAACACGTTGTTCGTTAATAGTGCCATGCATGCGAGTCAAATCATGGGGGCCAAAGGTGGGCTGCCACATTGAAGCAGGCACACAACACTTGTGCTTTTCTTCCATATGAAGAACCTCTGCAGCACAATATTTAGGAGATGAATCTAATGTGAGGCGTTGCACCGTGTGCATGGGCCTTTTCTTTGCCTTGCAAAAGAGGACAATCTTTCTTATTATGTTGGTCTGAAAGACATCTAAAACACAAATTGTGTTTCTTTGCACGTTCAAAATTAGCAGTGCTGAGAGACCCACGCGGAGTATCTCGTGATTGCTTAGGCTTCTTAGCCTCTTGTGGGCGTGGAGAGGTAGATTGTCTCTTATTCCTCTTGGAAAGTGTGGAAGATCTACCTGGCCATTGGCTCTTAGCCACATTGCTCTTAACAAAAGTATTCTTAGAGTAGGGAACATTTCCTTTCCTCTCTTGGTCATCATCATATCTTTGCGCATGACTGATGGCTTCTTCCAAAGTTTTTGGATGTTGGGTCTTGACATGAAGACGATAGTCTTTGTCAAGACCCCTACTAAAACCCTGTATCTTTTGGAATTCATCTAGACCTTTTAGTTTTAATATGATTTCTCGATACTTCGAAAGGTACTGTGTGAGAGAGAGACCAGACATGCGGCATGCATCCCATGCTAACCAATTCTTATCTTCTTTCAATGGTGTCCAAAAACTCTTTGGAGAAAGAATCTTGAAGCAACCCAAGACGGAGGACGAGCATCTATTGGAAATGTCATCCACCACTTATAGGCCTTGTCTTTAAGAGATAGACTTGTTTCCACAGCCGTCTTTATATCCGGGGTGTGTCTCAATCTATGAATATCACTTCATTTGTGTAAGAATGTATTGACCGCATCCTTGTTGCGATCATGCTCTTCACCGTGAAACTCAGGAATGGTGATATTCTTAAGTAATGCATTGCTACCTTCTACATCTTCTGCAGCACTTGTCTCTTGGACTCCTTGAGTCGTGCAAGCTTGGTTCCCTTGAACCGTGCCACTTGTGGCTCCTTGAGTCGCTGTGAATTCATAAATTTAACAAGTAACTCCGTAAGATTGGTAACATTTGCATTGAGTGCAGAGAGGTTGCTTTCAAATACGCTTTGGCGATGTTCCAAAGTCTTGAAAGAAGCCATATCTACAAGCCCATGATCTTCTAGATCATCATCATCATGCATATTAGTGTCAGTAGCACCCGTGGTGCCCTGATTGTGATCTATGTGCTCAAAATCAAACGTGTGTGTAGGTGGGATATCCTCACTGGCCATGGTAAACACACACTAATGCAAAGAGAGAAAAAAAACGACAACTTGTACCTTGAGAAATTGTGTTTTGTATGCTCCGCGATTTGCGTTGCATGCGAACCTCGCTTTGCGGGAATTTGAGCGCTTCACTTGTCGTTTGTTGTAAGAACACCTTTTATGATTCTTCACAAAAACTCGACGTTTTTGTGAAGGCTTCTCTTCACTTTGAAGCTACCTCCTTTGAGGAAAAAAGAATTTTTGGAGGAAAACTTGCCTTCCTCCAAGAAGTGAAAAGGAAGGGTGAAGCTACTTCCTTGAAGTTTGAAGCTTTCCCTTTCCTTCTAGTTTTCCTTTCAACACAAGTAAGACTATCTTTCCTTGCTATACACAACAAGGGCCAGTAAGCTCCCCCAATTTTGGGAAGGAGGTGAATTAAGCAGAATCTGGGAAGATGCTCCCAAAGCTTCAAGGGGAAAACAAGAGCAAAGGAAAAGGTGAGGGCGGAGGTCCGCTTCAGAGATGGCACGTGGAGGGGACAGAGGGACTACAGTCATCGCGAGCGAGAGAGAGAGAATAGTGACAGCGAGAGAGAGAGAATAATGATGCCATCGCACTCTCTGAGGGAGTCATGGAGGATACAAAGTGAATTGGAGCGGGTGCGATAGTGCCGACGGGGGTCCAATGAGCATGGCGTCTTTCGTGGAGCAGATGTAAGCTTACTATTGATAGAAGGCTTTGTTGTGCGTACAATTGCTGGCGCAGAAACGATCCTAAACCTTGGCACTCTGCACTTCTCCCTCTGCTTCATCCTCTTCAAAGAGGGCCTGAGTGGATGCAGTGCCTGCATTATGTTTTGTCCATGCTAAGTGCTCATGATCGCCATCACATACACCAAAACCTGCTTCTTCATGCCTGTGTGCCTGTCCCCATTCTCCATACATGGATCGCGCTCAGAAAAAACACCTGCATTTTCAAAGCCATTGTTCTCACTTGTCTGGTCATCTAGGCATGCCCATTCGAAGTTGTGGTCCATGGCCCAATCTGAGTGGAGGTCGCAATGGAGGCGAGTGCAGGCGATTGCGTTCAAGCAGGAGGCGACCTGGCATGTGCAGAGCCAGAGGAGGGGGGGTCTGCCTTGAGTCGCGATGGAGCTTCTAAGCAGGCGGGCGAGGAGAGAGGAGAGATGAAAGAGAGAGAGAGAGAGAGAGAGAGAGAGAGAGAGAGAGAGAGAGGTTGTTTTAGGAATCTCGTGAGATTCCGGTTAATGGGCACGTAGACCCAGTAGGGCCAATAGCTTGATGGTAAAGTGTTGGCCTCTTACCCTCATGGGGTGGGTTCAACACTCCTTCATGCAAGGGTTAAGCGGGCCTTCCTACGCGTGCAACCAACGGCGCCAACGGAAGCCTTCAGAGCCTCGGTGCCGTCGAGTTGTCGATCGCGTTTGCCTTGGTTGCCCGCCTTAGTCGGGCGGCCGTAGTGCCGTTGTCTGTCCACGCATTGTTCACACAAAAAATTGTGTCTGCCTTCTTTTTGCTGCACAGCAGAGATGTCGCTGTTTGTGGAACGTGGGAGAGAAGCAGAGCATTGCACGCACATGCAAGCCGCTTTTAGCCTCCTTTCAAAAATAGCTCGGATACCAGTGAAAGGGCGGTGGTAATGCGTGTGCTAGTCTCCACCCAACCGTGCTATCTTATAGCCTCCCCTTAGCGTACCGGTGGCCTTGCCCATAGGACCCATGTCCTTACAGCGCACTTTTCACCTTAATATTTAAGTGGAGCCTTTTATAATATATAAACCATTCGTGATTATGTATGTATAATGAATAACATAATTTATGTTTTTAGTTTTTTTTCATTTTATTTTGTTTTCGAATGATAATGTGTAGTGTGCACCTTTCACCTCATTATTTAAGTGAGACCTTTCCTAATTTATAAATCATTTATGATTATGTATGTATGATGGATAATATAATTTTATATTAAAACACAATAAAATTCCATGTGGTTGTAGGTATTCAGTTAAAATTACTTCCATAAAATTTTATGTTAACACACAATAAAAATGTTGGAATTAGGGTTACACGAAAACACACACAGCTTGGAGAAGACAAAGGGAGCTCAAGGCACACAATAGAGAGTATATTACTTAGTGTGCAATGGAAAGATAAGATAACCCTAGAGTGATGGGCGCATATACAATGCACAGGGGGAAAAACTTCCTAGCGAGGAAAAAAATGCCCCTGACAGTCCTAAGTGTGTTCACACACATCACTACCACATGTATATGGTAACAAATCCCCCCTGGGAGTGATGCAGTGAACGAAAGCTGGCACATAGAGTAAAGGAAAGTGCCATGCCTAGAGAACATGATCAGTCCACAAAGGGGGGTAAGCCTAAAGTTTTGTGGAAAGCTTCAAACTTCTCAGGATACGATGCCTTTGTGAAAAGATCTGAAAGTTTGTCCTCTGTTGGTACATAAGCCAAGCTGATCTCTCTTGCTGAGAGCCTCTCCCTAACATAGTGGTGTAGATAGTGTTGGTAGAGTCCTCTCCAACACCCAAATCAGCCATAAGGCGTCTGATCCATACACACTCAACCATAGCTGTGAAGACTGCCATGTACTTAGCCTCACAACTGGAAGTGGCCACAGTAGGTTGCTTGTTGCTCAACCATGATATACATGAACGGCCAAGCATGAAACAAAACCACTTGTGGACACTCACATGTCAAAACAACCAGCCCAATTTGAGTCTGAAAAAGCATGTAAGTATGGTAGCAATGATCCCCGCTTGGGATAAAACAAGCCAAGATGTAAAGTGCCACTCAAGTAGCGGAAAATCCTCTCTTGACAGCCTGCCAATGCTTAGAGCCTGGGCTATGCATAAATCTACTGACCTGTGAGACTGCAAACCGAATATCCGGCCTCGTGTTGCATACATAAATGAGGCATTCAACAAGAGTTTGGTAAAGAGTGACATCTGTAGGATCACCAGGATCATGAAGACTCAATTTCAAACCTATTTCCATGGGAGTGGCAATAGGTTTGCAATCCTCAGGTCCAAACTTACATAGAAATGTCTCTATGTAACTTTTCTGACACAAGGCAATACCACCATCGCAGTGCTTAAACTGCATACCCAAATAATGATACAACAATCCCAAATCTTTCATCTTGAAAGTAGCATTCAAATCAATCTTAAATTCAGCAATATGTCTCTCATTTGGTTCAATGATTCGGAAATCATCCACATAAAGAACCACAATGAGAAGACACCACCCTCACGCTTTACATACAATGTGCTTTTTGTTGGATTGTTATGAAAGCCTCGTTTGACCAAATGAGTGTCAGCCTTCTCATACCAAGAACGAGGAGATTGCTTCAACCCATACAAAGATTTCTTACATTTGCACACTTTGTCCTCTTGTCCTTCCTTGACAAAACCGCGAGGCTGCATTACATAAACTCCCTCAAATATGTCACTATTCAAGAAAGCAGTAACAATGTTTAATTGATGTATATCCTATTCAAAATGAGCTGCCGATGCACAGTAGTCATACAGCAAGTGGGAACAAAAGTTTCTTCATAATCTATGCCTTTTTTATGTGCATAACCTTTTGCAACAAGTCGAGCCTTATAATGATCAATCTCACCAACCGAGTTGCGTTTCAACTTGTAAACCCACTTTGTACCAATGGCCTTTTTGCCAGGAGGCAAATCACATAAAGTCCATGTGTCATTTTCTATAAGTGCATCGTATTTTGATTGCATGGTAGCCATCCAATTTTTTGAATTTTATGCTTCATCAAAGATAGAGGTCCCTCAACATCATGTAAGCTAGACACAACCAAACCATAACAATCTGATGCATGGCAAGAACCTGAATGAGTACGACTAGACAAAGGTGCATTCAATTTACTATCACGCAAAGTATGCACCAACCATTTAGGCATACCTCTATCCTGCTCCTTCTCCGCCCTTTCCTCATCAAGTACATCATGTACATCTACATCAGTAATAGGTTGATCTGTAACATTTCAGAAACCCCCATAGGCTGTACATTTGCCTCATTGGAATTTACATTCGAACTTCTACCATTGAAAAGAGGCAACAAAGTGTCATAAATGTCCTGTGAGCTAAAATTATTATCGCTAATACATGACAGCAAGGGCTGAACAGAATCTTCCACAAACACAACATCCCCTGAGACCAAGATACGCTTTGTTTACGGATGATAGAGCCTGTAACCTTTTCTTTCAGTACTATAACCAACAAAATAACATTTGACAGCCTTATCATCCAATTTCATGCGCTGCGTTTGTGGCACCAAAGCATATGCCGAACAACCAAAAACACGCATGTACTCAATAGAAGGCTTTATGCCACGCTTCATATGGAGTCATAGATTGCAAAGCTTTCATAGGACACCTGTTTAGTACATAAGTGGCACACATGATGGCCTCAAGACAAAACAAATGCGGTAAAGCTTGACTCTTGACCATACATCGTGCCATTTTCGTAAGTGACCTATTCTTCCTCTCAGCAACACCATTTTGCTGAGGTGTATAATGCATTGTACATTGGTGTTTTATCCCATGACTAGCAAGAAATGCATTAAATTCATGAGACATATACTCCCCCCCTCGATCAGAATTGAGGGTGCCCATAGTACATTTCGAGACATTTTCATCCACTTTGCACTTAGCTTTCAGTGGATATACCCATGCATGCCTGGAGTAATCATAAATGAAAGTCACGAAGTACAGGTAATTGCCCAAGGACAGAGTTTGCATGGGCCCACAAACATCACTATGTGTGGCCCTAACTAAACCATCCTTTGGAAACTTTGAACGCTGCATCTTACCCAAAGTACAGCCTTCACAAACATGTTTGACAGGTGCTTCAAGAGGAGGCAAAGAAGCAACCATATCAGATTTTTGCAAACGCAGCAGACTGAAAAATTTAGATGTCCAAAACGTGCATGCCAAAGTTTTGCATTTGAAATAGCCTTAGAATCCACAACTGCATTTGCAAAATTCTACCCACACTTGTCATACAAAGTGAGCTTATACAACCCACAACATAAAATGTCTGATACAACAATCTCATCACCAAAACTGAGATCATGAACTGTACATCTGTCATCCACAAATTTTACAACAAGACCAAGTCTAGCAAGTGCAAATACAAACAAAAGCTTCTTGATCCCAGGTATATACAATGCATCAACAAGTGTGAAAGTACTGCCATTTGCAGCAGTAAGCACAATCTTTCCAACTCCCTTGACCAGATAAGAGTCATTGTTGGCACAAGTGGCTGAATTCCCATAAGGGACATCCTCAAGAGAGGTAAACAAGTCATGATGAGAGGTAATGTGCTTTGTAGCACCACTATCAAAGTACCACACTTGAGCATCTGCAGCAACTGGACATTAGGATCATAAGTACACTCTGCACTAAAAGCCCATTCTGCATCAACATCAACATCACAATCTCCTTTCACAAAAGACTAAAAAATAGCTGCATTTGTAGTGGAACCAGCATTTGCAGTGGAGCCAGCCTCTTTCTTCTTAGCCTCTTTGGCCTTCAACTTACGACACTGCTTGATCAAATGATCATTAGCTTTACAATAATGACAATGCATCTTCTTTTTGCCCAAATGACCAGAATTGCTAGACAAATTGCTACCAGCAAAAGCATTAGACATAAGTAATTAACCACCAGCAAAAAAATCATGAGAAGTGGCTAAATTGCTGTTACCACCTTTTCTCTGAGCAACAATAAAGGCATGATCAATTGCACGCTGTCTAGTCCTGTTTTTTTTGGAAAGTGACTCTTGCAACAGCAATGTGCTTAATGCATCAAACTTGACAACTTCGGGATTTCCTTGGGTCATAAGTCTCCAAGTACTAGCAAAAGTATGGTAAGAATCTGGCAAGGCATCAAGAACAGTCTCCACAAGGGAGCTCTCTGAAATGACTTCACTTGCAGAAATAAGTTGCTCATTGATATCCTTGACACCAGCAAGGAAAGTGTCCATATCATCTTCCTCATGCATAATCTTTGACTCCGGCTCTTTACGCATCAATGCAATTTTAGCCTCATCGCGACTTGCATAAAGACCAACTAGAATATCCCAAGCTTGTTTTGCAAATTTCGCTCAACAAATGTGAGGAGTAATAGTGCGCTTCACGGACAATGCAATCAATGCATGAGCATGCGCATCTTTTACATCCCAACGAGCTTGTTTTGCCATATGAAAAACAACTCTAACAACAACAATCCTTGCAGTAGGACCTGCAACATCGCTTGTATCCTCAGAACTAGGACGTACATCAATGCCCTGTAAACGCCCTTCGACACAAGAACATGTTGCATCATATAAGACCACATAGGGTAATTGTCCCCATCCAATCTGTCCTGAGCAGCAAACGTCTTGAACGCATCTGTGTTGTTGTTAGCCATGGTAAATGCTGCACTTGATGTGAAAACTACCGAAAAATAGGAGAAAGAAAGTGGGAACGATATAACACAAACTGTAGAAGACTGTAAGGGACTTGTTATGCAGAAAACGGCACTGACAGAATTTTTGCACAAAATGACAAAATAGCTTGCACAGTAGTGTGCCTGTAGTGAAAATGGAGGCCGAAATGAGCCCGAATCAGAAATCTGAGTAACCTAAGGTCTTCGAGTTTCCCCAAAATATTTGTCAACCTACGAACACTGGCCAAAGCTCACAAAAATCGAAGAAAGTGAGCAAGCGTGTGCTGGAGCTGCCGGTGACTAATCCCAGGAGGATGCAACCTACTCTGATACCAATTGTTGGAATTAGGGTTACAGAAAAACACACACAGCTTGAAGAAGACGAAGGAAACTCAAGGCACACAACAGAGAGTATATTACTTAGTGTGCAATGGAAATATAAGATAGCCCTAGAGTGGGACGTATATACACTGCACGGGGGAAAAAATCTCCTAGCGAGGGAAAAATGCCTCGACAGTCTTAAGTGTGTTCACACACATCCCTACCACATGTATATGGTAACAAAAAATTACATGTGATTGTAGGCACTCATTTAAACTTACTTCCATAAATCTTATTCTCCCTTTAACTTAGCAGGCCTTCGTGCTTCCTCACCACCTTGTTTTTCATATTCTCATTTGTAAAGATCTCCTTTATTTGAGGACTTTCATTTAAACTATTATATTGTTTTATTTTCACTCTGCTTACTCATTTAACCTTACTTTCCATAAATCTCATTCCCCCCTTGACTTAGCAAGCCTTCGTGCCTCCTGACCATGTTTAAAGGCACGTGCTTGTGTGGTTAGGGCTTCAGTGCCACAGCCTAGGTTTCGGGTTTGAATTCCCTTGGTGATTGACCAAATGGACGTTTTGTTTGCCGTCCGCTCTTCTCGAGATTCGTGCGCTCACTCCTCCACCGTCGATCCCATCTTTATTACAGACCCGCATCCTTTGGTAGATTCCCTTCTCGTAGATTCTCCTCTCAAGACGATTTTTGAAACTCGTGACCCCTCTAGTACCTACCTCTGCTCGTGTATCTCTTTTGTGCTCCACGTGGAAGGATGGCATGAGCCATGGCTTCAGTTCTGTGGCAAGGAAGCTAGGAGTTAACGAGAGGAGCTGCAAGAGGCACTAGCCATGGAAGTAGGCGACGACCTCCCGGCGTCTTACACAGAGGATGATCCTTTCAAGAATGCACCACGTCGCCGAGCTGGAGTGCTGCTTCACCCGACCTCCCTGCCAGGTCCTTTTGGCATTGGTGATCTTGGCCCGCAGGCCTTTGCGTTCATCGACTGGCTTCATGCCACGGGATGCACTCTTTGGCAGGTTTCCTTTTTCTCCCTGCTCTCCTGTATCTGGCTCATTTTCATCTTCTCATGCACCGCAGGTGCTACGGAAGCCTTGGTTTCTTTCTTGATTTGTTTTTTTCTGCTTCGCTGGTGCAATTTCACTTGCAGTTTTCAGCATGCATTTCTTTGCTAGTGCTATCCTCATTTTCTTCTGTTCTGATTGGAAAAACGACAAGCTTTAGTAGGTAGTATCCACTCACACAAAGCTAACAAGGCAAAAACTGTAGTGGAAATGCGATCATGCATTATTGGATTCTTATTTCTTGCTTGTGTGTAATTAAAAAGGCAGAAAGAAGGAAGCATGTTATAGATTTGGCTGTAGTGAGTCGATTTCTTTCTTCTCACCAGCTAGCCGTACCTGATGTTGTTGGCTAGTGACTGGAGTTAAGTTCAGAAGATACCATAGGATGCAGTTGGATAACTCCTTGCCACTATGTCAGGCATAGCATTTTTGGGGTTCTTTGCTAGTTGTAATTACTCCTGGGGCTGAATTGAACTTCTACCATGCCGTAACACCTCTTGGCAGGTTGATACTATGATATTTACTCGGTACAGTTGGTGCTAAGGCAAGTCTCAAAGCAAATGTATCTCAGAATTGAAGGTGGATCAACTGTTATGGACAGCTGGATTTCAAATATCTGCAGAAAGCTTAAATCTTCTGGTTAGCTCAGATGATTTATGGGTCCTTTTCCTTCTCTCATAGGTCCATGGGAGACCCCTGATGCTTGATGGTGGTGTAAATCAGTGTGTGCTGGATCCTCAATTACTCTTGTCTGTTTTAACTTTTCCCCCTATTGTGCTTGCTTCTTATACTGGACTATTTCTGTTATGTGATGCATGGTTCCAGGTGCTTCCTCTAGTTCCACCTGGTCGTAAATCTGGTGAAGATGGCTCTCCTTATGCTGGACAGGTATCGGCTAGTAGTAGCATGCAAACAATGCTCTTATGGAAAAGTGGCAAATTTACACTGTTTCTCATTCCAGGATGCCAATTGTGGCAACACCCTCCTCATATCCCTGGAAGAGCTCGTGAAAGATGGCCTATTAAAGGGGGCGGACCTGCCGACACCAATGTGGGACTTCTTCTCAATGCTTTGTTGTCTGTGTTTTGTTACACATATTGAGTTTTAAGCAACTTATTGGTTTCAGTGTTGTAAAGCTTTACTCTTAATCTATGGTTTTAGGCCTGTCAAGAAGGTTGATTTCACTGCTGTTGCTAGGACCAAAGACCCTCTTATTAACAAGGTTTGTCTAGACGTTGCACATGACAATGAGCTGATTATCGAAGCTTAGTGCTATCTCAACAAAGCTCTTCATGCAGGCAGCAAAGGCAGTTGTGACTGGCAACAATCAATTGAAGGAGGAGATGGATGCATTTAGCAAGAAACCTGAGATTGCTGGTAACTGATGTTTTACTTACAGGCTGCTGCAAGTAATCTGTCAAAGCTTTGCAAAATGTGAACCATATGTTACGCCTTTGTAAAGGGATGCTGTTGATTGAATAAGATTTCATGCCCATTGCTGGGGGGAAGTATATTTTACTGATGCCTCGTTTTTTCTGTAAATATTTAGGCTTATTTAACATTCTTGCAAGCTTGCCAAGTTTGAGGTTGTGAGTGCGCGGATGCGGTGCGTGCGTGCGTGCGCGGTGCGGTGCGTGTGGGGAAGGGGAGAAGCACGAGACCGTGTAGGTGGAGCAAGTGAGAGTGTAGAGCTCCTTATTCTCATGTATATGAAGAATAAGGGTATGTACACATGTGGGTGAGCGGCTGGACACTGGACGTCCGGCCCCGAGCAAAGGCACAACGCCTTTACCCCAACAATCTCCCACTTAAAGGCGATGCGCGGATAAGTGAGGCCTACTAGCTAAACTACTAGTATGTACAAGAAACTAGGTGAGAGACTCTCTCGACCTATGCCCACTGGCTCACTCTGTCGATCTACACGCAGTCGTATCGGCTCTGATGGTAGGCAAGCGTGTGTACCCAGCCTGCATGTAAATCTTGCAGATAACTCTGTGGTCTACTAAACTCCACTATGCATCATGCTAGTGTCGGCCATTGCATGACTGACAACCCCTGCTGCAAATGCTCCCACTGTAGCTACTAGATTGAGTCTCGACACTAACAAGTTGAACACGAGGCGTCCGAACGTCGACGAAATCTGCGCAAAATTGGTTGTACTCGCATCCCCTGCGCTATGTGTAAACATTGCATCATCAGGACTACTCACCGCGTATGGATGTGTCAACACCGACAGTGGGGAAGCTACGTCCCTCTCACCCATAGACAAAACTGTGCGTCCTGGCACCAACTCATCAGCCTCTAACATGAGCATATCAAAGAACTCCATATCTGTCAGCTCTGTGTGTGTCTCTAGGGAGCAGATGTAACAGACTTGGACACTCCAAGTCAAGAATCAATCGCGACAGCACCAAATAACCACTTCAAAACAATTCACAGATCACAATAGATTTGCACTGGCCCGGCGGAGTTCCGTGCCTAGAGATATTGGCCCCGAAGACTGGCGCCCCTTTCGCTTTCTTTTTATATTCATCAAATCAAAGTACAAGAGAGTGGCTAGGATTTCACTCTCAGACTCTGCGTCCAGATGCTCTGAGAAGTGAGGCCCTCACCACTAATTTAAAGGTTACAAGGGATGCCCAAAAGCAGAGCCCCAAAAGCTTCAAATCAAAAGCAACTGCTCTCTCTCTCTCTCATAGAGAGTCAAAACTTGAAAGCAAAAGCATTCTCTCTCTCTTTCTCATTGCGTAGAGAAAAAGCAAGATTCGCGTCGCTCATCATTATATATATATATATATATATATATATATATATATATATATATATAAAATAAATTTTTTATAAAAAATTTTATAAAGTCTCTACGATTTTCAGAAATTAGGGTTTTTGGCAGAAATTAGGGTTTGTAGGAATTTTAGGGTTTCTAGCAGAAATTAGGGTTTCTGTTGTCCGCCACGTCATCACTTTGTGACATACCCCCCTCTTGAAAGCATTGTAATCGACCGCGGTTACGCCTGCAAAACCGACAAAAGCCATAAACCGTCTTAGCAGACACTGACTGTTAGTACCTACGTACTAGGGGCACACATCTAACACATGTACCAAATCGACAGTCACATCACACAACATCACTGGATATCACCAGACATCACATGACATCACATGACATTCAACATTCATTCGGATCTTAGACCATGATTTATCGGCAATGTAGCTAGCAATCACATCTAGGTCCAATCGGGACCTCATCGATGTCCGATTGACTAACCCCTATTGCAACCATGTCTATTCGAGATCAGACCAAAATGCTGCAGTCATTTCGTTTTTCAATTCTTGCACTCACAAGAAGTCAAGAACAAATCAGTATCATTATCAGGAATTCCATTTCATAAAGTCACCAGCAGAATATTGTCAGCTCTCAGTATCCCTGAAGCTCAGAGAGACATCAGTGACTTTAGTATCAAAATCAAGGCATCCGTTGACAAAGGAGCGAAGTGACTCCCCTCTTGTGCATCCCACTGCACAAGATCTCCGGCCAAGCTGAATTCTGGGTTCCGATTAGAGTAGACTATGCTAAACCAAAACATCGAGGTAAAGTTTCACAATCCGAGGAGTATCTGCTAGGTCCTCCTCCTCCATCCACTTCGCATCAAATGTAGGAAAGTTCTTGAACTTAACTAAGAACCGCCTTCGGACTTTACCTTTCTTCGTATCGTTATGTGCCAAAATTTGTTCAGGAACAAGGATCTCCTCGTTTTCTTCCACTTCGGGTTGCTCATCAGGCTCCCCTTCATCAGGCACATCACCCTTAACAGGTTTCAAGAGACTCACATGCAATGCATTGTGAATCTTCCAAGTATCTGGCAGTTTCAATCGGAAGGAGACGTCATTTATCTTGTGAGTGATCTGGAAAGGTCTGTAGTATGGCATACTAAGCTTTGGAAAAAGCCTCTCCTTTTCCTTTTTCTTTCGTAGGTGTGCCTTCTCAAAACGTAAGAGCATCCAATCATCCTTCTTCAATTTCAAGTCGCGACGATGGCGATCCGTTGCCTTTTTCTGTCGTTCTTGATACTCCTGCAAAGTCTCACGAACCTTGGCAAAAGCCGTATCCAAATCTCGCGAATAATCATCCGCTTCCAATATCTAATCTTTCGTGCTCAGGAAGGATGGAACCTTCGCAGCACTTTCAACAAACTCACATGGCGTCTTCCCCATTGTAGGCAAATTCCACCAAAGTAAGTTCTTTTCCCATTGAGTCTACTGATCCGAGATACAAGACTTCAATAAATCTAAAACCATTGAATTGGCAATCTCAGATTGCCCGTCAGTCTGCAAGTGGAACGATGACGAGAACTGCAACCGCGTGCCAATGTTTTCCCAAATTGCCTTCCAAAACAAACTCATAAATCTGGGGTCTCTGTCGGAGACAATTGTCTCAGACGTGCCATGTAATCGGAAAATCATCGTGATCATTCTTTGTAATCGGGAGATCAAAAATGAAATCCATTTCAATACTTTACCGGGGGCGGATGGGTATGGGTAAAGGGTGTAACAATCCCTGTGCCTTATGCCTGTCAAACTTGACCTTCTGGCATACTGCGCACAACTCTTCCACGTCCTTTTTGAGTCACGGCCAAAAGAAGTATCTCTCTACCCCTTTCATGGTGGTAGCAATGCCGCGGTGACCCGTAAAAGGTGGTCAGTGGCATTCAGTCATAACCTTTTTCCTCAACGGCTGTGTAACGCGCAACATAGTCTTTTTCATCAAGTAGCCTTCTCGAAGGGAGTATCCAACTACTGTCTTCCCATCCCGTATCCGTGTGAAAATATCTGCAAAATTTGTATCTGTGGCATATTGATCGACCATATCCTCGAAGCTCCTATGATGTATCGCGGAAATAGCCAGAACCAACGGTTCTTGAGACAAAGCATCTGCCACCACATACCTCTGTCCCTGCACATGGACAATCTAGAAGTGGAATTGTGACAAGATGTTCGCCCACCTCATCTGCTTTTCCCGAAGGTGCTTCTGTCACAAGAAGTAGCGCAAACTCTGATGGTCTGTAAAGACAGTAAAATCAGCTCCGAGTAGGTAATGCCGCCACTGAGTAAGAGCATGGATAACCACCAAAAGCTCTTTCTCATATATCTATGCTGTCATCTCCGGCCTAGAGAACAAACGGCTCTCGTAAGCTATGACATGGCCTTCTTGCATCAAGACCGCACCCAGACTACGACCACAAGCATCACAATATACTTCAAATGACTTCTGCAAGTCCGGCAAAGTCAAAATAGGTCCCGTAGTCAATTTCTCTTTCAATGTCCGAAAGGCAGTCACCTCTGTGGGTCCCCACAAAAAAGGTACTCCTTTCTGTGTCAAGGTATGCAGAGGGGAAGCAACCTCTGCAAACTTTCGTATGAACCGCCTGTAGTACGAACACAGTCCCAAGAAGCTTCTAACTTCATGGACATTCCTCAAATCGGGCCAATCACGGATAGTCTCTATCTTGGCCGCGTCCATTTGCACTCTTGCTGCTGACACAATGTGTCCCAAAAAGTGTATCTCTGGTAGGAAAAATTCACTTTTCTTTGCAGTAATCACTAACGTGTGATCTCGTAATGCCTGAAAGACTTGAAGCAGATGATCTTTGTGTTCTGCCTCATTCTTGGAGAAAACAATGATGTCGTAAAGAAAGTGCCAACAAATAGCCTGTACTCTCGAAAAATCCTGTCGATCATCCGGTTCAATGTCGCAGGAGCATTGGTTAAGCCAAAAGGCATCACCAAAAACTCAAATAACCCAAAAGTCGTCCGAAAAGCTGTCTTGTAGACATCTCTTGGTGCTATCCTGATGTGATGATATCCACTGTTCAAGTCAATCCTGCTAAAGCACGAGGATCCCTGTAACCTGTCGAGTATATCATCGATCCTAGGAATCGGAAATCTGTTCTTGATGGTCATTTCGTTGAGAGTGCTATAATCGATGCACATTCTCCAAGATCCGTCTTTCTTCGAAACCAACAACACTGGAGAGCAATACAGTGAAGTACTAGGCTGGACAAGACCCTTTTCCAAGAGGTCTTTCATTGGGTTCATAATCTTTTCATTCTGTACTCGGCTCACACGGTAAGGTGGCCGATTCGGTGGTGTGCTTCCAGGTATCAGATCAATGGTTTGATCTTCAGGCCCTCTGAAAAGCAATCGGCATGAGTGTGGAGAAAAATCTTGGCGTTCTTTTGATCAGGTCAAAACATATTCAACCTTTATCCATCGTTCAGTTCTCTCCCAAAAGAATGAGTAAGAAACTGAAGTTCATCAAGTACAATCTCTAAGCCCTTCATTTATCAAAGTCGCTTTCTCGGCCCGGTAGTCAACCACGGCATAGTTCTTGTGGTACCAAGGGATCCTGAGTAGAACGTCACTCGCGTGCCCTGAACACCCTTGTCATTGCAAACGAAGTTTGCCAATGCTCGGTGTAATGGCAACATCCCATCCGGGTGCCAGTCGAACTACCTCCGCCTGTGGCGTCAGTCTGTCGGGCGTAATTCCAAATCGAGCCGCCAATTCCAAGTGAAAAGAAGTTGGCCTTGGCTCCTTCAAAAGAGCTTCCTGATCCTTCACTTTGCCCCAAGAGCGGCAAAGTTTGTACTTTCATTCATTAGATTCGGTGCAGGTCCCACGCCATGTGGTACCAGTTCTGCTTTTCTATCTGCCTTTTCTGCCACATTCCTCAGCTTCTCTCGAACTCTCAGGCTTGTCGTCGTGTTTATCATTCTGTTCTTTCTGTGCCTTTTTAGGGCACTTCGCGGAGATATGTCCATGTTCCCTGCATCCAAAGCACTTCCCTTCTCTGATGAAGCGAGCTCTCTCCTCGGGAGTAAGCTTGGGTTGTGCATCCTTTTCTCTGGGTCGCTCTTTTTCTTTCTACTTTCATTCCCAGAAGTCTGTTCGGCTCGTTGTGTCATGGCCTCATCTGTGGGGTATGTCAGACTGCCAGAGTGAATGGCAAAGCCCCGCTTCGCATGACTCATCAACTCCTGAATAGAAGCTGACTTCTGTTCCAAGCAGTGATCTCGGATCTCTGTAGGTAGGCCCAAGGTAAACCGCTCAATCTGTTCTCTGAATGAGATCTTCTTGAATGAAGAGGCGGGTAGAAAAGAGCTCCAGAATCTTTCACAATAAGCATTGATTGTATCTTTTTTGGTCATCCGAAGATGGTTCCAAGCAACTCGTACATCTTGTTCATATTCTTGCGTCAACCAAGAAGAAATAAAAAGCCTCTTAAATTTCAGCCATGTGACTGGCGCAGTCTTGTTTAAAAGAAGCGTGGACCACCAAGTACGAGCATTCCCCTTAAAGTAAGAGGCAGCTCTCCGAATCTTGGAGTGCTTTGAATAGCGTCCTCCCGGGAAAGGGATGTCAAACTGCTATATAAAAGACAAAGCCTTCGAAGCATTTGAGTATCCTGAAAAAGTATCAAACTTGATCGAGTGGCCACCTTCCTTAAACTCTCGGACTTTCTTGCTTTTATCTTCGAGAAAGTCAGACTCGTTGGCTTTGTAAAAATTCTTCTTGTTCGCATAAAAGTTTCCGTTGTCAGAGTCTGAATTGTTCGTAGACGAGTCCTCTGTAGAAGTGTCACTCACTGGGCGAGACGTAGACTTCCTTGCCTTTTTTCTTGCCCTTTCCGAAGCGTTGTTTCTTGCTTCGCTTTTTGCTTTTCCTGTCTTCTTCGCCCGAGTCTGAAGAGCTAGAAGAACTGTTTCTTTGCCGTGTCAAATGTCGATCGACGACCCAAATATCCCGGGAAGTTAGTGCCTTTCTTCTACTTTTTGTCTTTCTTTTGCACGTCGAAAAGCTGAGCAATCCGTGCATCAACCACGTTCTCCAGTTCCTTCTCCGTATATTTCTTGGAGGCAGAAGGTTTCTTGAGAGCGGGTTTCAGGAGTGGTGTTGTGGTTCTCTGCCACTCCATCTGTACCTCTTCCAAAGAGGTCTGTTTCATATATTTTGCCATCTTTGGGTCCTTGGCAAAATTGAGCATCATCTTTGTTGCATCATCAATCAATTTTCGACGCTCCATCTCTTGCTGCTCCGCTGGAGTAGGCCTAGGCGGGCCATACTTTGTACCGGAATCTTCGTTGTGATCCCTGCCCGCATCTCCAGATGCAGAGGGAGTCGATTGATCATTGCCTGAAGCCATAGGTGCCGCGGAAAAAAAATTCGGGGATCGGATTTCCCGTAGAAGAGAAATCCGCCGTGCTCTGATACCACTGTAATAGACTTGGACACTCCAAGTCAAGAATCAATCGCGACAGCACCAAATAACCACTTCAAAACAATTCACAGATCACAATAGATTTGCACTGGCCCGGCGGAGTTCCGTGCCTAGAGATATTGGCCCCAAAGACTGACGCCCCTTTTGGTATTTTTTTTTATATTCATTAGATCAAAGTACAAGAGAGTGGCTAGGGTTTCACTCTCAGACTCTGCGTCCAGATGCTCTTAGAAGTGAGGCCCTCACCACTAATTTAAAGGTTACAAGGGATGCCCAAAAGCAGAGCCCCAAAAGCTTCAAATCAAAAGCAACTGCTCTCTCTCTGTCACAGAGAGTCAAAACTTGAAAGCAAAAGCATTCTCTCTCTCTTTCTCATTGCGTACAGAAAAAGCAAGATTCGCGTCGCTCATCATTATAAATAATAATAAAAAAAACCTCCGCGATTTTCGGAAATTAGGGTTTTTGGCAGAAATTAGGGTTTGCAAGAATTTTAGGGTTTCTGGCAGAAATTAGGGTTTTTGCTGTTCGCCACGTCATCACTTTGTGACAGCAGACTTGCTTTACCTCTGCCTGCACAAAATCTGACAACACCTGCTGTGTCTCACTAGAGCACTGCCGCTCTATCTCTGTCTCTACAGAATGTAGTGGCACGACTTGCACAACTAAATGCTCAGGAGACATGATGGAGATCAATGGCGAAAGAGACACGTCTTGTCTCTCGCTCAAAGCATGCCAGCAACAAGACCGAGTACGCCGTCTGGAAAAAAGCAAGTTCTCTCTCTTTCTCATGGCGTAGAGAAAAAGCAAGATTCGCGTCGCTCGTCATTAAAATATATATATATATATATATTTTCTTTTTTTCCGCCTCCGCAATTTTCAAAAATTAGGGTTTCTGGCAAAAATTAGAATTTGCAAGAATTTTAGGGTTTTTGGCAAAAATTAGGGTTTCTGTTGTCTGCCACGTCATCACTTTGTGACATACCCCCCTCTTGAAAGCATTGTAATCGACCGCGATTACGCCTGCAAAACCGACACAAGCGCTATAAACCGTCTTAGCAGACACTGACTGTTAGTACCTACGTACTAGGAACACACATCTAGCACATGTACAAAATTGACAGTCACATCACACGACATCACAAGACATCACCAGACATCACAGGACATCACATGACATTCAACATTCATTCGGATCTTAGACCATGATTTATCGGCAATGTAGCTAGCAATCACATCTAGGTCCAATCGGGACCTCATCGAGGTCTGATTGACTAACCCCTATTGCAACCATGTCTATTCGAGATCAATTAGACCAAATGCTGCAGTCATTTCGCTTGTCAGTTCCTGCACTCACAAGAAGTCAAGAACAAATCAGTATCATTATCAGGAATTCCATTTCATAAAGTCATCCAACAGAATACTATCAGCTCTCTGTATCCCTGAAGCTCAAAGAGACATCAATGACTTTAGTATCAACATTAAGGCATCTGTTGACAAAGGAGCGAAGTGACTCCCCTCTTGTGCATCCCACTGCACAAGATCTCCGGCCAAGCTGAATTCTGGGTTCCGATTGGAGTAGACTATGCTAAACCAAAACATCGAGGTAAAGTTTCACAATCCGAGGAGTATCTGCTAGGTCCTCCTCCTCCATCCACTTCGCATCAAATGTAGGAAAGTTCTTGAACTTAACTAAGAACCGCCTTCGGACTTTACCTTTCTTCGTATCGTTATGTGCCAAAATTTGTTCAGGAACAAGGATCTCCTCGTTTTCTTCCACTTCGGGTTGCTCATCAGGCTCCCCATCATCAGACACATCACCCTTAACAGGTTTCAAGAGACTCACATGCAATGCATTGTGAATCCTCCAAGTATCTGGCAGTTTCAATCGGAAGGAGACGTCATTTATCTTGTGAGTGATCTGGAAAGGTCTGTAGTATCGCATACTAAGCTTTGGAAAAAGCCTCTCCTTTCCCTTTTTCTTTCGTAGGTGTGCCTTCTCAAAACGTAAGAGCATCCAATCATCCTTCTTCAATTTCAAGTCGCGACGATGGCGATCCGTTGCCTTTTTCTATCGTTCTTGAGACTCTTGCAAAGTCTCACGAACCTTGGCAAAAGCCGTATCCAAATCTCGCGAATATTCATCCGCTTCCAATATCTAATCTTTCGTGCTTAGGAAGGATGGAACCTTCGCAGCACTTTCAACAATCTGAAATGGCGTCTTCCCCATCGAAGAGTGTATCGTGTTATTGTAGGCAAATTCCACCAAAGGTAAGTTCTTTTCCCATTGAGTCTTGTGATCCGAGATACAAGACTTCAATAAATCTAAAACCACTGAATTGGCAATCTCAGATTGCTCGTTAGTCTGCAAGTGGAACGATGACGAGAACTGCAACCGCGTGCCAATGTTCTCCCAAATTGCCTTCCAAAACAAACTCATAAATCCGGGGTCTCTGTCGGAGACAATCGTCCCAGACGTGCCATGTAATCGGAAAATCATCGTGATCATTCTGTGCAATTGGGAGATAAAAAATGAAATCCATTTCAATACTTTTCCAGGGGCGGGTGGATATGGGTAAAGGTTGTAACAATCCCTGCGCCTTATGCCTGTCAAACTGGACCTTCTGGCATACTGCGCACCAACTCTTCCACGTCCTTTTTGAGTCACGGCCAAAAGAAGTATCTCTCTACCCCTTTCATGGTGGTAGCAACGCCGCGGTGACCCGTAAAAGGTTGGACAGTGGCATTCAGTCATAACCTTTTCCCTCAATGGCTGTGTAACGCACAACATAGTCTTTCTCATCAAGTAGCCTTCCCGAAGGGAGTATCCCGCTACTGTCTCCCCATCCCGTATCCGTGTGAAAATATCTGCAAAATTTGTATCTGTGGCATATTGATCGACCATATCCTCGAAGCTCCTATGATGTATCGCGGAAATAGCCAGAACCAACGGTTCTTGAGACAAAGCATCTGCCACCACATACCTCTGTCCCTGCACATGGACAATCTAGAAGTGGAATTGTGACAAGATGTTCGCCCACCTCATCTGCTTTTCCCGAAGGTGCTTCTGTCACAAGAAGTAGCGCAAACTCTGATGGTCTGTAAAGACAGTAAAATCTGCTCCAAGTAGGTAATGCAGCCACTGAGTAAGAGCATGGATAACCGCCAAAAGCTCTTTCTCATAGATCTGTGCTGTCATCTCCGGCCTAGAGAACAAACGGCTCTCGTAAGCTATGACATGGCCTTCTTGCATCAAGACCGCACCCAGACTACGACCACAAGCATCACAATATACTTCAAATGACTTCTGCAAGTCCGGCAAAGTCAAAATAGGTCCCGTAGTCAATTTCTCTTTCAATGTCCGAAAGGCAGTCACCTCTGTGGGTCCCCACAAAAAAGGTACTCCTTTCTGTGTCAAGGTATGCAGAGGGGAAGCAACCTCTGCAAACTTTCGTATGAACCGCCTGTAGTACGAACACAGTCCCAAGAAGCTTCTAACTTCATGGACATTCCTCAAATCGGGCCAATCACGGATAGTCTCTATCTTGGCCGCGTCCATTTGCACTCTTGCTGCTGACACAATGTGTCCCAAAAAGTGTATCTCTGGTAGGAAAAATTCACTTTTCTTTGCAGTAATCACTAACGTGTGATCTCGTAATGCCTGAAAGACTTGAAGCAGATGATCTTTGTGTTCTGCCTCATTCTTGGAGAAAACAATGATGTCGTAAAGAAAGTGCCAACAAATAGCCTGTACTCTCGAAAAATCCTGTCGATCATCCGGTTCAATGTCGCAGGAGCATTGGTTAAGCCAAAAGGCATCACCAAAAACTCAAATAACCCAAAAGTCGTCCGAAAAGCTGTCTTGTAGACATCTCTTGGTGCTATCCTGATGTGATGATATCCACTGTTCAAGTCAATCCTGCTAAAGCACGAGGATCCCTGTAACCTGTCGAGTATATCATCGATCCTAGGAATCGGAAATCTGTTCTTGATGGTCATTTCGTTGAGAGTGCTATAATCGATGCACATTCTCCAAGATCCGTCTTTCTTCGAAACCAACAACACTGGAGAGCAATACAGTGAAGTACTAGGCTGGACAAGACCCTTTTCCAAGAGGTCTTTCATTGGGTTCATAATCTTTTCATTCTGTACTCGGCTCACACGGTAAGGTGGCCGATTCGGTGGTGTGCTTCCAGGTATCAGATCAATGGTTTGATCTTCAGGCCCTCTGAAAAGCAATCGGCATGAGTGTGGAGAAAAATCTTGGCGTTCTTTTGATCAGGTCAAAACATATTCAACCTTTATCCATCGTTCAGTTCTCTCCCAAAAGAATGAGTAAGAAACTGAAGTTCATCAAGTACAATCTCTAAGCCCTTCATTTATCAAAGTCGCTTTCTCGGCCCGGTAGTCAACCACGGCATAGTTCTTGTGGTACCAAGGGATCCTGAGTAGAACGTCACTCGCGTGCCCTGAACACCCTTGTCATTGCAAACGAAGTTTGCCAATGCTCGGTGTAATGGCAACATCCCATCCGGGTGCCAGTCGAACTACCTCCGCCTGTGGCGTCAGTCTGTCGGGCGTAATTCCAAATCGAGCCGCCAATTCCAAGTGAAAAGAAGTTGGCCTTGGCTCCTTCAAAAGAGCTTCCTGATCCTTCACTTTGCCCCAAGAGCGGCAAAGTTTGTACTTTCATTCATTAGATTCGGTGCAGGTCCCACGCCATGTGGTACCAGTTCTGCTTTTCTATCTGCCTTTTCTGCCACATTCCTCAGCTTCTCTCGAACTCTCAGGCTTGTCGTCGTGTTTATCATTCTGTTCTTTCTGTGCCTTTTTAGGGCACTTCGCGGAGATATGTCCATGTTCCCTGCATCCAAAGCACTTCCCTTCTCTGATGAAGCGAGCTCTCTCCTCGGGAGTAAGCTTGGGTTGTGCATCCTTTTCTCTGGGTCGCTCTTTTTCTTTCTACTTTCATTCCCAGAAGTCTGTTCGGCTCGTTGTGTCATGGCCTCATCTGTGGGGTATGTCAGACTGCCAGAGTGAATGGCAAAGCCCCGCTTCGCATGACTCATCAACTCCTGAATAGAAGCTGACTTCTGTTCCAAGCAGTGATCTCGGATCTCTGTAGGTAGGCCCAAGGTAAACCGCTCAATCTGTTCTCTGAATGAGATCTTCTTGAATGAAGAGGCGGGTAGAAAAGAGCTCCAGAATCTTTCACAATAAGCATTGATTGTATCTTTTTTGGTCATCCGAAGATGGTTCCAAGCAACTCGTACATCTTGTTCATATTCTTGCGTCAACCAAGAAGAAATAAAAAGCCTCTTAAATTTCAGCCATGTGACTGGCGCAGTCTTGTTTAAAAGAAGCGTGGACCACCAAGTACGAGCATTCCCCTTAAAGTAAGAGGTAGCTCTCCGAATCTTGGAGTGCTCTGAATAGTGTCCTCCCGTGAAAGCGATGTCAAACTGCTGTATAAAAGACAAAGCCTTCGAAGCATTTGAGTATCCTGAAAAGTATCAAACTTGATCGAGTGGCCACCTTCCTTAAACTCTCGGACTTTCTTGTTTTCATCTTCGAGAAAGTCATACTGGTTTTCATCCTTGGCAAAATTGAGCATCATCTTTGTTGCATCACCAATCAATCGACGACTCTCCCTCTCTTTTTGCTCCGCCTGAGTAGGCCGAGGTGGGCCATACTCTGTCTGAATCTTCATTGTGATCCCAGCCCGCATCTCCAGATGCAAAGGGAGTCGATTGATCATTGCCTGAAGCCATAGGTGGCGCGGAAAAAAATTTCGGGGATCGGATTTCCCGTAGAAGAGAAATCGGCCGTGCTCTGATACCACTGTAACAGACTTGGACACTCCAAGTCAAGAATCAATCACGACAGCACCAAATAACCACTTCAAACAATTCACAGATCACAAAAGATTTGCACTGGCCCGGCGGAGTTCCGTGCCTAGAGATATTGGCCCCAAAGACTGGTGCCCCTTTCGGTATTTCTTTTTGTATTAATCAATCATCAAAGTACAAGAGAGCGGTTAGGGTTTCACTCTCAGACTCTGCGTCCAGATGCTCTGAGAAGTGAGGCCCTCACCACTAATTTAAAGGTTACAAGGGATGCCCAAAAGCAGAGCCCCAAAAGCTTTTAAAAATAAAAAGCATCAGTTCTCTCTCTCTCTCTCTCTCTCTCTTAGAGAGTCTCTTTTTAAAAAAAAAAAAAGCAAGTTCTCTCTCTTTCTCATGGCGTAGAGAAAAAAGCAAGATTCGCGTCGCTCGTCATTAAATATAAATATAAATATAAATATAAATAAATAAATAAATAAATAAATAAATAAATATATATATATATATATATATATTCTTTTTTTCCTCCTCCGCGATTTTCGGAAATTAGGGTTTCTGGCAGAAATTAGGGTTTGCAAGAATTTTAGGGTTTTTGGCAGAAATTAGGGTTTCTGCTGTCCGCCACGTCATCACTTTGTGACACCATACCCACCCACCCCTCGGAAAGTATCGCAATGGATTTCATTTTTTACCTCACGAGAACACAGAGTGGTCACGATGGTATCTGGACTGTTATTGACAGATCTTAGCAAACAGGCTCATTCATTCGAATGAAGAAAACAGTCAAGCCGGATCACTTAGCGAGATTGTCTGTGGCCCATATATTCAGATTACATGGCATGCCTATACGATTGTCTCCGACAGGGACCCCAGATTTATGAGTTTGTTTTGGAAGGCAATTTGGGAGAACATTGGCACGGGTTGCAGTTCTCGTCATCATTCCACCCGCAGACTGACGGGCAATCCGAGATTGCTAATTCAGTGGTTTTAGATTTATTGAAGTCTTATATCTTGGATTAGAAGACTCAATGGGAAAAGTATCTACCTTTGGTGGAATTTGCCTACAATAACAAGATACACTCTTTGACGGGGAAGGCGCCATTTGAGATTGTTGAAGGTGCTACGAAGGTTCCACCCTTCCTAAGCGCGAAAGATAAGATTTTTGAAGCAGATGAGTATACGCGCGACTTAGACATGGCTTTTACCAAAGTCCGCGAGGCTTTGCAGAAATCTCAAGAACGACAGAAGAAGGCAGCGGATCGCCATCGTCGCGATTTTGAATTGAAGGAGGATGATTGGGTGCTCTTACGTTTTGAGAAGGCATGCCTGAGAAAGAAAAAGGGAAAGGAGAGGCTTTTTCCAAAGCTTAGTATGAGATACTACGGACCTTTCCAGATCTCCGAAAAGATCAATGATATCTCCTTCCGACTGAAACCGCCTGACACTTTAAGGATTCACAATGCATTTCAGAAGTCTCTTGAAACCTTTTAAAGGTGACGTGCCTGAGATGGGGAGCCCGATGAGCAACCCGAAGTGGAAGAAAACGAGAAGATCCTTGTTCCTGAACGGATTTTGGCACATAAGGACACAAAGAATAAAGGTAAAGTCCGAAGGCGGTTCTTGGTTAAATTCAAGAACTATCCTGCATTGGATGTGAAGTGGATGGAGGAGGAGGACCTAGCAGATACTCCTCAGATTGTGAAACTTTACCTCGAGCTTTTGGTTTATCATAGTGTATTCCAAATGGAACCCATAATTCAGCTTGGCCGGAGATATGGTGCAGTGGGATGCACAAGAGGGGAGTTACTCCACTCCTTTGTCAACAGATGCCTTGATTTTTGTATACTAGAGTCACTGATGTCTCTTTGAGCTTCAGGGATACTGAGAGCTGATAGTATTCTGCTGTATGACTTTATGAAATGGAATTCCGGAATATGAAATTGATTTGTTCTTAACTTGTTTTTAAGTGCAGGAACTGATAGACAAAATGACTGCAGCATTTTGGTCTAAATGATCTCGAATAGACATGGTTGCAATAGGGGTTAGTCAATCGGACATCTATGAGGTCCCGACTGGATCTAGATACGATTGCTAGCTACATTGCCGATAAATCATGGTCTAAGATCCGAATGAATGTTGAATGTCATGTGATGTGACTGTCGATTGGTATATGTGCTAGATGTGCGTTCCTAGTGCGTAGGTACTAACAGTCAGTGTCTGCAAAGGCAGTTTATGGCTTCTGTCTATTTTGCAGGCGTAATCGCCCTCGATTACAATGCTTTCAAGAGGAGGGTATGTCGCAAAGTGATGACGTGGTTACCAAAAACCCTAATTCTGTTGAAACCCTAACCCTAAAATCCAAAACTCTAATTCTGTTGAAACCCTAACCCTAAAATCAGAAACCCTAATTCTACTGTAAACCCTAACCCTAAAAGGTTGCAGAAAATGCTGACGTGGCAGGTCAGCAGTACGGCATCTCTGCAATTTACGGCGTGATTTCCGGCAACTAGAACCAGTGGCAGCTTTTTCTGGGGGCAGCTTTTTGGCATTGCTTTTCCCATGCAAATTGCTGAGAAAGAGAGAGAGAACCCTCTTTGCTTTATTTTAGCAAGAGAGAGAAAAATTAAGCCTCTCTGCTTTATTTATTAAAAGAAAGAGAGAGAGAGAACTTTTGCGTTATTTTCAAAGCTTTTACTTGAAGCTTTTGATTTCAGCTTTTGGGGTTCTGCTTATAGCAACCCTTGTACCTTTAAATATGTGAGCAGGCCTCTCACAACTCAGAGCATCTCGACGCAGAGTTTGAGTGTGAGCGCCTGCCCGCACTCGTGTACTTTGAACTCAGATTAATACAAAAAGAAATACCGAAAGGGGCGCCAGTCTTTGGGGCCAATATCTCTAGGCACGGAACTCCGCGGGGCCAGTGTGAATCAATTGTGAAATGTGAACTGTTTTAAAGTGGTTATTTGGTGTTGTCGCGGTAGATTCTTGACTTGGAGTGTCCAAGTCTGTTACAGCCTCTTGAATTTCAGCCATTTAACTGGCGCAGTCTTGTTTAATAGAAGTGTGGACCACCAAGTTCGTGCATTCCCCTTAGAGTAAGAGGTAGCTCTCCAAATCTTAAGAGTGCTCCGAGTGACACCCTCCCGCGAAAGCGATGTCAAACTGCTGTACAAAGGACAAAGCCTTCGAAGCATCTTCATAACCAGAAAACTTGTCAAATTTAATTGACTGTCCGCCTTCCTTTAACTCTCGGACTTTCTTGCTTTTGTCTTCCAAAAAGTCATACTGGTTGGCTTTGTAAAAATTCTTCTTCTTTGCATAAAAGTTGTTGTCATCAGAGTCCGAATTGTTTGTAGACGAGTCCTCTGTAGAACTGTCAATCATGGGGTGAGATTTAGGCTTCTTTGCCTTTTTCTTGCCCTTTCCGAAGTGTTGCTTTTTGCTTTGCTTTTTTCCTTTTCTCTCTTCTTCGCTCGAGTCAGATGAGCTAGAAGAACTGTCAGAAGAAGACGAAGAAGAAGAAGAACTGGGTACTCCTTCAAATCGAACACGCTTCTTCTGCTTTCTTGCCTTTTCAAATGTAGACTAACGACCCAAATAACCCGGGAAGTCAGCGCCTTTCTTCTGCTTTTTGTCGTGCTTTTTAGCTTTGTTTTGCACGTCAAAAAGCTGAGCAATTCGTGCACATAGTTGCCACGGAGTTTCGAAACGTTTCGTTCAAAACGAGTTTCAAAAGTTTCGAAACGATTTCGCCCGAGAAAGAAACGTCAAAACAGAAGTTTCGTGCAAACTAAAGAAATGTACGTAAGTTTAAGTGGTATAAGCTGAGATCTATGTTTTAAGCATTACCTTACAATTAGACATGAAAAAGAGGGAGAATAGGACTAACTTTCATCATTAGAACCAAGACAGAAGCTGTATTCATGACATTGACGATTTCATGACCGACACAAAGAACAAGAGGCTTCAAGGTTTACATCTAACATGAGCTCTACGAGCACAAATCAAACAGGATCAACTGTCAAATTCTCCTCTTCCTCCCCCACCTCCTCCTCCTCCTCCTCATCCTCATTTTCTGAATCCTCATTATCACTGGCTGAAGATTAATGAAAGGCCTCTTGCGGTGCAAGACTAGTAGTAGTTGTCTGGGCTCTACTAGTAGCTGTTTGAGATCGTGTAATATCAGTAGGGGCTGAAAGCTCCTCATATAACATGGCATAAATGTCCCTCTCCTCTTGAGGAATCTCTGGTACCTCCTTACATTTGTTGATGTCGATCGCATCTGGGTTAACCTGCTGAGGCTCTATCTGATATCCCTTTTGCTCCAATAAACGTAGATTGCAATGACAAAACACAAGTCTTTCCAATTGTTGGGTGGAAAGCCGGTTTCTCTTCTTCGTATGAAAAAGTGCCCAAGTACTCCAGTTTCTCTCACAAGGGCCAGAGCTACAGTCTTGCGAGAGAACTCTCATGCATAGTTACCGGGGAACGCCCCCTAGCCCCCGTTCCGGCGTTCCGGGGGACAGTTCCCTTCCCGAACGTTCCGGAACATCCCGGAATGTCTGACGTTCCGGGTGGCCAATGCAAACCGGAACGGCCGTTCCGGAACGTTCCGGAATGCCCCTGGAACGGCCAACGGCTACAAACAAATTTGGCAAAAATTGAAAACATTGAAGTAAATGTTCGGGCTTCTTTTGAAAGTGTGCAAGGCCTCAAGGACTCATAAAATGCACCCCCCTCCCCCTTTCTCTTCACAAGCTAATCCTCAAGGCTCAAGCTCTCTCCCTCTCACACTCTCAAGATCTCTCCCTCTCAAGACTCACTCTCTCAAGGCTCAAGGCTTCAAGCCTTCAAGCTCTCTTCCTCTCCCTCCCACTCTCTCAAATCTCTCCCTCTCCCTCTCACTCTCTCTCTCTCTCGCTCTCTCTCTCATCATCTAGTCATAGCAAGGTTCAATGGTCTTCAAAACGAGTTTTTTGTGAGTATTAGAGTCAAAGCACTCTAATACTCCTTGTATTTAAACACAAGGAGCTAAAAATTGCACTATTTGGGTGTTTTTTATACCTCCCGTTCCGCGACGTTCCCGTTCCGGACCCCTAGCCGTTCCCCTGTTCCGCGGGGATCCCGTTGCCGTTCCCGTTCCGCGTTCCGGGTAACTATGCTCTCATGGCAATGCGTCTCTATATAAGAGCAAAGACAAAAGATTAATAGAAGTCAAAGACTCAATTCAGGTAGTTAGTGAGTTGGCATGAACTTATACTTAGATGTTCCCTCATACGTACCAACTCAGGAGTAGCAATGCCATACTTCTCCCACCAAGATACTGGTTGAAGTTGAGTCTCCATGAGTAGCGCAGTAGGCTTACCAAACATGTTAGTGCCATTCTGATAGGAAAGAAGCTGATCCTCTAGCTTCTTTACCATACCAACATCATCACCAGCCAAAAGGTTAATGTAGTCACTCCATCCTTCCTCCAATTCCTCATTGAGGAATTGCTCTTTTGATCTCCACAAAGGATGTAGGATGTGACTAATAGCATGGATAGGTTTATGGAACCAATTCCATCGGTCGTTCCATATTTCTCTAATAGCTTCGACTCTAAGAGAGAAAACATAAAAAAATTCAGATTTAGAGACGTCAAAGTTGATGCAAATATTAGAGACTAGCTACTCACTTTTCTTCAGATAAAGAGGAATATGCATCAAGAGACTCCCCAATTTTGTCCATAAACTCATATAAGAGACCCATAGTGCTGCCCTCCATATCTGTTAGCCGTATGACACTATAGAGAGGGTTAAGCACTTTCACAAGTGCCTCCACATCTTGCCACCAACTTTCATTGAAGACCATAAGCCGAAAAGCAAGCGACTTTGGTGTCTCCTTTTCATCCCAAGCTTCCCACTCACGAGACATCACCGTTCGTGAGAGTGCTGAGCGTACTCTTGCAACCCTCTCTAAGACAATGAACATATATGCAAACCGTGTCTTGGAAGGCTTTAGAAGCTCATAGTCGCTTTGTGCCCTGAATATGCTGAGTATCTTCGGCTGCTTCGTGACAAAATTCACCATGCTATTGGCAAGTGAAAAGGTTTGGTTGATCCAATCAAGCTTCCCAATATCTTCAATCAAAAGATCAAGACTATGGGAAGCACATGGTGTCCAAACAATCTTTGGAAACTCATCTTCAAGCCTGCGTCCCATGGAGACACAATTGGACCCATTATCTGTAACAACCTGCACAACATTATCTTGCCCGACATCCATGATTGCTTTCCGTATGTGAGTCCAAATAAACTCACCCGTAATGACAAGACCAGGCGTAGATGCATCAATGGCACGAAGAAACTTAGTTCCTTTGCATGAGGATACTAAGATGTTGTAAACTTGCCTCTTTCGCACATCCGACCAGCCATCACATAAGATAGTGCAGCCATACTTCTCCCAAGTAGGTGTTAAGGTGACTAGCTGCCTTTCCACATTTTCCTTCTCCTTTCGAAGATCCTTCGTGCGCATGGTCTCATATGCGGGGCCCTCCCACTCGCAACCGATGCGGGAAATGGCACGCATAGTCTTCTTCCACTGAGGTGTTCGCAAAATGTTGAAGGAGAGGCCACATTGAATAAACAACTTTGTGATCTCACTTGTTGCTGTCTTCATGGCAGCTTTTTGCATCCCTGCTTGTACATGCCCCTTCTTGAAAAGATCCACATTGGTTTTCTTCTTCGGGGGGACGCTAGAAGCCTCATTGACATTTGGGATAGGATCATCAATGACACTATCAACTTGATTGCGGGATCTCTCATCAAAAATCAGCTTTGGTACGTCTTTGCATGCACCAATACCATACCCAGATGTATGTGAAAAGTGCGCTCTCACTCGATTGAGCACACCTGCATAGTCCTCGTGGCAAAATTTACAGGTCCATTCGCTTGCACCTGACCCACCATAGGCTGAATTTTTGGTGGTATGCAACCATAAAACATTCGCATGAGGCATACTGTGAGTAGAGACAAAGAATGCTAACGGGACAAAAGAGAGGAATGTATAGATGAGAATGGAGACTCTAGAGAGTCATCACATGATGCTGGATAAATTGTAGTGCATTTGTGTACTTGCTTTGTATTCCAATCTATTGGTTTTTATAGAGACTTTCATTTGTGGTATTTGAACGTTGCTAACTGTCATGTGTATGAAGCTATAATGTATTTTATATATTGTTTTTCAGTTATACTATTTGTTGTTAGCCTGTTATGTTCACGTTTTATGTTTTCCTTTGTGCAGGTACATTTTAACAATATTTTACGAAGTAATGAATCAATCATGATTATATGAAGTTTGTTCTTTTTAAGTTAAAAGTGTTTTCTGTTTTTCTGTTTTCTTTCGTGCAGGTGCCAGGTAATTTTTAATATATAATATCATATAGCTGTTTTAAAACAATAAAGTAAGATTGAGTATTAAGAAGGGTAAAAAAGAAGTCGATTGTGAAAGAATAGAAAGAAAAGTGAAAAGTAACACGTGCGTGTCTGAGAGAGAGAGAGAGAGAGAGAGAGAGAGAGAGAGAGAGAGAGAGAGAGAGAGAGAAGTAACTTACGCTGTGTGTGTAAGAGAGAATTTTCTGTGTGCGCAAGAGAACCCAGCAGCATAAAATACTTATGCTTTATGACTTAAATTGCCAAGTGTGAAAATATTTAAAAACCTGACCAAATGTGAAACGTTAGGAGCAGCCACATACACAGTACTTTTTTAAATACTTTTCTAACTGATAAAAAATCAGCGCTACAGCCTTGCAAAAACTTACGAGCCTTACTCTTACCTTTGAAACGTTAAAAAATAGTCAGAAACGTTTCAGAAACGTTTCGTACGTTTCTTCAATCAGGAAACGCGTTTCTTGGCAACTATGTTCGTGCATCAACCACCTCTTCTAATTCTTGCTCTGTATACTTCCTGGGAGTAGGAGGTTTCTTGAGAGCGGGTTTGCCGGGTGGTTTTGTGGTCTTCTGCCACTGCGTGTGCACCTCATTGAAAGAAGTCTGGCTCATATATTTTACCAATTTGGGTTCCTTCGCAAAATTGAGCATCATCTTTGTTGCATCGCCGATCAATTGTCGACGCTCCATCTCTCGACGCTCCGCCTGAGTAGGCGGAGGTGGGCCATGCTCCTCGCGTGAATCTTCGTTGTGATCCCTTCTCGCATCTCCGGATGTAGAGGGAGTCGACTGATCTTTGCTTGAAGCCATAAGTGCTGCGGAAAAGAAAGGGATCGGACTTCCCTGGAAGAGAAATCGGTCGTGCTTTGATACCACTGTAACAGACTTGGACACTCTAAGTCGAGAATCTACCGCGACACCACAAAAGATCACTTCAAAACAGTTCACAATTCACAATTGATTCGACACTGGCTCGGCGTGCCTAGAGATATTGGCCCCAAAGACTGGCGCCCCTTTCGGTATTTCTTTTTGTATTAATCTGTGTTCAAAGTACAAGAGTGGAGGCAGGCGCTCACACTTAGACTGTGCGTCCAGATGCTCTGAGTTATGAGAGCCTACATGCATATTTAAAGAGTACAAAGGGATGCTAAAAGCAGAGACCCAAAAGCTTCAAGTTAAAAGCTCTTTGAAAAATAAAGCAAGAGACTCTTTCTCTCTCATTCTTGCTTAATGTAAAATAAAGCAATCCCTAAAAGCTTCAGCGTAATTTTCAGCGTTCAACTTTTACGTAGCAAAAAGCTGTCCCAAAAGCTGTTCGTATAGCCTTGCCACGTGGCTGCCTGCCCGTGAATGGCGCCACATTTTTCGGAGCTGTCCGTACAACAAGCCACGTCAGCATTCAGTCCGCTTTTCCTGCATCCGTACAAGTTTGTGACATGCTCTTACTCAGTGGCGACATTACCTACTCGGAGCCGATTTTACGGTCTTCACTGACCATCAGAATTTACGCTACTTGTTGTCACAGAAGCAGCTTTCGGAAAAGCAGATGCGGTGGGCAAACATCTTGTCACAGTTTTACTTCTAGATTGTCCATGTGCAGGGACAGAAGAACTGGGTGGCAGATGCTTTGTCCCGGAAGCCGTTGGTTTTGGCTATTTCCGCGACACACCATAGAACCTTCGAGGACATGGTCGATTAGTATGCCACAGATACAGATTTTGCAGCCTAATACAGAATAGGGAGGTAGTAGCGGGATATTCCTTCTGGATGGCTACTTGATGAAGAAAACGATGTTGTGCGTTACACACCGTTGAGGGAAAAGGTTCAAACCGAATGCCATTGTCCACCATTCACGGGTCACCGCGGCATTGATACCACCTTGAAAGGTGTGGAGCGATACTTCTTTTGGCCGAGACTCAAGGAGGACGTGGATGATTTTGTACGCAGTTGTTTCGTATGCAAGAAGGTCAAGTTTGACAGGCATAAAGCACAGGGATTGTTACAGCCTTTACCCATTCCCACCCGCCCCTGGGAAAGTATTGCAATGGATTTCATTTTTGATCTCCCGAAGACACAGAGTGGACATGATGGTATATGGACTGTTATTGAGAGATTTAGCAAGCAAGCTCATTTCATTCTAGTGAAGAAAATAGTCAAGCCGAATCACCTAGGGAGACTGTTCATTGCCCAGATATTCAGATTACATGGCATGCCTGAGACAATTGTCTCTAACAGAGATCCCCGATTCACGAGTTTGTTTTGGAAGGCTGTTTGGGAGAACATTGGCACACGGTTGCAATTCTTTCATCTTTCCACCCGCAAACAGATGGGCAATCTGAGATTGCAAATTTAGTCGTACTGGATTTGTTGAAGTCTTCTCTTTGGATCAGAAGACTACATGGGAAAAGTATTTTGCCCTTGGTGGAATTTGCCTACAAAAACACGATCCACTCTTTGATGGGGAAGACGCCATTTGAGATTATTGAATTTGTTACGAAGGTTCCACCCTTCCTTAGCACGAAAGATAAGATTTTTGAAGCCGACCAGTTCACAAGGGACTTGGACTTGGTCCGGGAGGCTTTAGAGAAATTTCAAGAAAGACATAAGAAGGCAGCAGATGACATGGTCGTGATTTGAAATTAAAGGAGAACGATTCGATGCTCTTACGTTTTGAGAAGGCACACCTGAGAAGCGAAAAGGAAAGGAGCGCCTTTTTCCAGAGCTTCGCATGAGATACTATTGGACCTTTTCGGATAAAAGAAAAGATAAATGATGTCTCCTTTAGACTGAAGCTGCCCGATACTTGGAGAATTCACAATGCTTTTCAATTGGATCTCTTGAAGCCTTTTAAAGGCGATGTGCCCGATGATGGGGAGCCAAATGAGCAACCCGAAGTGGAGGAAAGCGAGGAGATACTTGTTCCAGAACAGATACTGACACATAAAGATAGAAAGATCAGAGGTAAAGTGATGAGGCGGTTCTTGGTTAAATTCAAGAACTATTCCGCATTGGATGCGAAGTGGATGGAGGAGGAGGACTTGGCAGATACTCCTCAGATTGTGAACCTTTACCTTGAAGCATTCGGTTTAGCATAGTCTACTCTAATAGAACCACCCCGATTTCAGCATGGGCGAATCTAGTGTAACGGGTATGCACAAGAGGGAAAGATAAATGATGTCTCCTTTAGACTAAAGCTACCCGATACTTGGAGAATTCACAATGTTATTCAATTGGATCTCTTGAAGCCTTTTAAAGGCGATGTGCCCGATGATGGGGAGCCAGATGAGCAACCCGAAGTGGAGGAAAGCGAGGAGATACTCGTTCCAGAACAGATACTGACACATAAAGATAGAAAGATTAGAGGTAAAGTGATGAGGCGGTTCTTGGTTAAATTCAATCCACTCTCATGCCGATTGCTTCTCAGAGGGCCTGCTAGGCGAGTTACCACCCGTTCGTCTTGAAGATCATACTATTGATCTGACACCTGGAAGCACACCACCAAACCGGTCACCTTACCGTGTGAGCCGAGCACAGAACGAAGAGATTATGAACCAAGTGAAAGACCTCTTGGAAAAGGGTCTTGTCCAGCCTAGTACTTCACCTTATTGCTCTCCAGTGTTATTGGTTTTGAAGAAAGACGGATCTTGGAGAATGTGCATCGATTATAGAGCTCTCAATAAAATCACCATCAAGAACAGATTTCCAATTCCTAGAATCAATGATATACTTGACCGACTTCAGGGATCCTCGTGCTTTAGCAGGATCGCCTTGAAAAGTGGATATTATCAGATTCGAATCGCGGCGGGAGACGTCTACAAACCGCCTTTCGGACGACTTTTGGGTTATTTGAGTTTTTGGTGATGCCTTTTGGCTTAACCAATGCTCTTGCGACATTTAACCGGATGATGGACAGGATTTTTCGAGCGTATAGACTATTTGTTGATACTTTCTTTGACGACATCATTGTTTTCTTGAAGGATGAGGCAGAACATAGAGTACATCTGCTTCAAGTCTTTCAGGCATTACGAGATCACAAGTTAGTGATTAATGCGAAGAAAAGTGAATTTTTCCTATGAGAGATACACTTTTTGGGACAGATTGTGTAAGCAGCAGGAGTGCAGATGAATCCGGCCAAGATAGAGACTATCCATGATTGGCCAAATTTGAAGAATGTCCATGAAGTTAGAAGCTTCTTGGGATTGTGTTCGCTTCCACTTTGCATATTGAACTGAGAGAGAGAGAGAGAGAGAGAGAGAGAGAGAGAGAGAGAGAGAGAGAGAGAGAGAGAGAGAGAGAGAGAGAGAGAGAGAGAGAGAGCACATGCGACACAGAGTGGCAGAATTCCACCCCAGAGTGTATTGGCCCCAAACCTTGGAGCCCCTTTCTTTGTTTCTTTATATTCCTTGACCTCAGTACAACTCGCGCTCTGCACCTTCTCACTCAAGCGTGCCAAAGAATGAGTCCTCTGTACATATTTAAAGGCCCTTGGCCTTGAAAAGCAGCTACATGAAAAGTAGTCAAACTCAAAAGCAACTAGTCCCAAAAGCTGTCGCTGAAAACTGCCTAGCGTAAATCACGGAAATCCGTACAAGCTACCACGTCAGCAGGCCAGCGTAAAATCAGGAAATCCATACAAGTTGCCACGTCAGCAGTCAGCGCAAATTTCGGAAATCCGTATTGTTGCCACGTCAAGAGGTTGCGCAAAATCCGGAATTTTGTACATGATGCCACGTCATCAGCTGGTTACGTGTGTGTGTGAGAGTCCAGCTTTATTTTAATGCCTCTATGTCCTCTAGGCCCATCAGACGGGGTCCCAAAAGTTGGTGGAACTTCTTTTTCTTTAAAAATAGGCCACTCCGCAAGACTTTGTAAGTTGGTAAAACTTCTCCTGCTGCTTTAACTTCCTTTCTTAGGGTTTAGGCCCCTCGGCTGAGATTTGCAAGTTCACTCAGGTCTTTAGTGGCTTGACTTGTCAGCAATTTGTGACATTACGAAAGCCTCGTTTAACCAAATGAGTGTCAGCTTTCTCATACCAAGCACGAGGAATTGCTACCCATACAAAGCTTTCTTAAATTTTCACACTTTATCTTCCTACCCTTTAATGACAAAACCGCGAGGCTATGTTACATAAACTTCCTCAAATATGTCACCATTCAAGAACGCAGTAAAAATATCTGATTGATGTACATCCCAACCAAAATGAGCTGCCAATGCACATAGAAAACTGTGAGAGTGAGCAGCGGACAGGGTGTGAGCCACGCGCGCCGAAAACGAGAGAGAGAGAGAGAGAGAACACAAGTGCTCTGCAAATGATGCTCTCAATACACAATGTATGACTACGAGACACTAACCATTCTATCTATAGAATGTTAGGTTGAGGTAGGGCAAAATGTGTAACTGGTGCAAAAAACATAAAAGCCCAAATGAAAGGAGGAGAGTAATGCAGTGTGCTAGTCTCGACCCAACCATGCTATCTTATAACCTCCCCCTAGCGTACACATTGTCCGGCTGTGCCGGTAGCCTTGCCCGTAGGACCTGTGTCCTTACATTATTTCCCCCCCCCCCCCCCGAGAATCGTTTTCGCCCTCGAAAACAAACGTAGGAAAACGTTTCTTAAGTGCAGAGACATTCTCCCATGTAGAACCTTCTTCAGGTCTATCTAGCCATTTTACCAACCCTGTCGTCTGACATGATGTCTGGTGCGAAGCTCATGAGAATCCAAAATCTTTTTGCGTTCATGAGGGATGCTTGCCGGTTCTGTAATGTCAACTAACACACCTGTGTCAATGACATTATCATTCTGTCCTAGCCGTTTTCGTAAACGGCTAACATGAAAAACAAAATGAACTCGTGAGTGCTCGGGAAGAGCTAACTTATATGCCACTTGACCTATACGTTTGAGAACGGTAAACGGTCCACAATAACATGGTGAAAGTTTAGCAACTTTTCTCGTCTTCATACTTTCTAAATGCTCCAGAACTTTGAGGAAACCCTTGTCTCCTCCTTGGAAAGTAGCAAGACGCCGATGCTCATCTACGTACTTCTTATATCTGCTTAACATTCTGGTGAGTAACTCGAAGCATATCAAAACGGTCTTTGAGAAAATCCTTCACTTTTTGTATCTTCTCCGTTGCCAACCCCACCATAACGGGTGATCTAGGTTGAAAACCATATAAAAGCATAAATGGACTAAACCCTGTAGTCACATGCTTTGAACTATTATAAGCAAATTCCAATATGGGCAAGTAGTCTTCCCAATTGGTTTGCTTCTTGCTAATGTACGCTCGTAGCATATCCTCTAGCACTTGATTAACCCTTTCGGTTTGACCATCTGTTTGTAGATGATCAGCCGTACTGAGATTAAGTGTAGTTTCCAACTTTTGGATCACAGCTCTCGAGAAGTGATTATCGAACTTTCGATCTCTGTCACTAATGATACTAGCTAGAGCCTCGAAGAGCATAGAGTCTATATATATGCTTTATAAATAGCCGTGCTAATTCCGGTGTCTTAACCGTAGTCTCAGTGAGAATGAATCGACGCATCTTTGTTAAACGGTCTACAATTACTCATATGGCATCATGGCCACAATTTGTATTAGGTAGTCCTACTACAAAATCCATAGAGATACTCTCCTACTTACCTTCTGGAATCTCTAAAGGATGTAAAAGGCCACCTACCTTGAGGCGCTCTGCCTTATTAACTTGGCACTGTTGGCAGCTTAGTACGTACTCTTGAACATCATGATGTAAGCTTGGCCAATAAAATTGCCGTCGAACTAAGACATACGTCTTACGAATATTTGGATGACCAACACGTGGACTATCGTGACACTCAAATAATATTTTATCACGTGTACATCTAACCCTATGTGCATGTCGACAAGCTATAGCAGGCCTAGGGGTCAGGTCAGCCTAGGAAGTGTTATGGCACCCTTGTGAGCTTGTGCGCATGCCCAGTAGTTGCATATCCTCTGATTGCACGTAGCAGGATCATTAGCATGACATTCGGTATCCATCATGAGCATTTGCTGAGCATAGAACCCTTTTTGCCAAAGTACACATTTTTCACTTATTTATTAATAAGTCACTTTTGTTGGAAAAGTAAGTAGGGCAAATTGCTAAGGAATTATAAAAGAAACCCAGTGGTCACTCAGTAGAAGCAGAAGAGATAGAAGAAGTTCCAGCAACTTGCAGTGTTCTCTCCTTAGGAAGACCTGCAGAAGACAGTCTAGCGTTTTCAGCCAACAGCAGCAGATAGCGTTTTTGGATGCATATCCTCTAGCGTTTTTGCTACAGATCAGCCTGGCTTTTTCAGTTTGCAGATCTAGCCTAGCGTTTGCAGATTCCGGCGCCAGATCAGCCCAGCACATCAGCGTTTTCAGTTTTCAGCACTTAGCCGTTGCAGATCCATACCCTAGCCTCGCATATCTCACCTACCCACAGCAGATCCTCACTGTACCGTGGAATCAGCCGGCATTTACAATTTCAGTCCGCTGTTTTGAGTTTTCAGCATCTGCGTTTTCAGCGTCAAGTCGTCGTCGTCGCCATCCTCGCAGACACAGTGTCAGAGGTCAGCAAAAAGTCAGCAGTTTGCAGATTTCAGCACTAGCGTTTTCAGTTTTCAGCCGTCCTCGTCATTATCGACAAGTCCATTGCATCTAGACCATTGTACCATATCTGTGCAATCTATAGCATAGACCTCTCTCGCCATAGAGAGGGGGGCCCTTGGAGGAGGGTTTGAGAACCATTTGGTGTCGTATTCTTCTCTCTCTCTTCTCTTAGTCTCAACACCTTCATTCACAGTAGCATTCACTTTGTTTGTGATCATTGCATTCTCTCTCTAAAGGACGGAAGGCTCTCCCTTCCGTAAGTAAAAGGAACTCTTGAGCACAATTCGGAGCACTCATCTTGAGCAATATAAACATTCACTTCCGCTGCACCTTACATATTTGGCGCCAAGTGTCTGAGTCCTTTGGCACACATACTCTACCCTTGTGGAGTAAGTAGCCATCGTCAATGGAAAAATTATTCCATCGCTTAAGCTCTTCGCATCCAATGCAGGATAGTTCTTGAATTTAACCAAGAACAGCCTAATCAATTTACCTTTAAACTTTCTATCCTTGTGTGCCAATATGTGTTCTGGAACAAGTATCTACTTCGGGTTGCTCATGTGGCTCTCCATCATTGAGCAAATCGCCTTTAAAAGGCTTCAAGAGACTCACATGAAAGCATTGTGAATCTTCCAAGTATCGGGCAGCTTTAGTCCAAAGGAGACATCATTTATCTTTTCTTTTATTTGGAAAGGGCCATAGTATCTCATGCTAAGCTTTGAAAAAAGCCGCTCCTTTCCCTTTTTCTTTCTTAGGCTTGCCTTCTCAAAACATAAGAGCACCCAATCGTCTTCATTTAATTTCAAATCGCGACAGTGACGATTTACTTCCTTCTTATGTCTTTTCTGAGATTTCGCTAAAGCCTCCCGGACCTTGGCAAAAGCAATGTCCAAGTCCCTCGTGTACTGGTCGGCTTCAAAAATCTTATCTTTCGTGCTAAGGAAGGGTGGAACCTTCAGAGCACCTTCAATGATCTCAAATGGCGCCTTCCCCGTGGAAGAGTGGATCGTGTTATTCAATATTGTAGGCAAATTTCACCAAGGGCAAAAAAAATTCCCATTGAGTCTTCTGATCAGATATGTAAGACTTCAATAAATCCAATACGACTGAATTTGCAATCTCAGATTGCCCATCTGGTTGCGTGTGGAAAGATTACGAGAACTACAACCGTGTGTCAATGTTCTTCCAAATAGCCTTCCAAAACAAACTCGTGAATCGGGGATCTCTGTCAATGACTATTGTCTCAGGCATGCCATGTAATCTAAAAATCTGTGGAATGAACAGTCTCGCTAAATAATCCGGCTTGACTGTTTTCTTCATTGGAAGGAAGTGAACTTGCTTCCTAAATCTATCAATGACAGTCCAAATGCCATCATGCCCACTCTGTGTCTTCGGGAGATCAAAAATAAAATCCATAGCAATACTTTCCCAGGGGCGGGTGGGAATGGGTAAAGGCTGTAACAATGCCTGTGCTTTATGCTTGTCAAACTTGACCTTTTGGCATACCGAGCAACTGCGTACAAAGTCGTCCACATCCTTCTTGAGTTTCGGCCAAAAGAAGTAACACTCAACATCTTCAAGGTGGTGTCAATGCTGCGGTGACCCGTAAAAGGTGGACAATGGCATTCAATTAGAACCTTTTCCCTCAACGGCTGTGTAACGCACATCATTGTTTTCTTCATCAAGTAGGCATCCCGTATGGAATGTCCCACTACTACCTCCGCATTTTGTATTCGAGTGAATACATCAAGAAAATTTGGATCTGTAACTGCTTCTATGACAAGAAGTAGTGTAAAATCTGATGATCAGTGAAGATCGATTGGGCCCAAAGGACCTAAAGATTAAAGCGGGACCAACACATACACAAAGCGAATTCAGGTGCTGACGCGCCAGGTGTATGGATTTCCGTAATTCGCGCTGACAGCTTTTTGAGTTCAACGTTTTTGGACCAGATGCTTTTGAGTTTATAGCTTTTAATGTAAACTGCTTAAGAGCCTTGAAATATAATCTGTGGGCTCTCACTCTGGCGATCTGTCCACGGTAGATGCAAAGCAAGAGCCTCAGTGTACGTGTTTTAAGCAATATAAAGAAATACTGAGAGGGGCGCTACGGTTTGGGGCAAGTACTCTCTGGGGTGGAATTCCACCACTCTGTGTCGCTTGTGCTCTCTCTCTCTCTCTCTCTCTCTTTCAATTCTATTGTTATTGAAGTGCTAAAAGTGTGTTAAGTTTGTTCTTTTCTATTGGCACGTGGTGCCATCCCAGTTACATTATCCCCTGGCATAGTAGGTTTGGCTTCGGATCTTGCGCCGATTCTTGCATTTTCTCCAATTAGATACTACACTTCGGGTGTTGCTGCCTGGTCCACACTCATGGACTCAGCACTTCGCTTTGAGATGGCTTCAGTCACTAGGATGATTGTGCTTACAGGATGGCAGGCCTACACTTCAGCCTGCCACAGAGCTCGTCCCACAGAATTGGAGCAATGATAAAGAGGGGTGTTGGGAGCTCATCTACGGCCTGACACTGTGATTCATTTGGAGAGCCCGTTGTTTTCGCATCTTCGAGGCTCGACCTCTCCCACCGGCGGAGAATGTTCATGACATCTACTGGAGTTGGTCCACACTCATGGGCCAATTCAAGCGCCTTCAGGGTAGCTCCGACTACGTACGGGAGCGTTGTAATAGACTTGGGCACCCTAAGATCGGGCACGACACACGAGAGAACCACTTAAAATACTTCTCATTTTTATCACACTTTTTAAATAGAGAGTCCACGCGGCCCGCCGTAGTTCCGTACCCAGAGGTATTGGCCCCAAAATCTGGCGTCCCTTTCGGTGTTTATTTTTATATTAATACTTCAGCAAGTTACAACTCCCGCGGTCCCTCTCTGCTCTGTTGCTCGTTAGCACAAAACTGAGTGAAAGAGGGGCCTTGGGTTCTTATTTAAAGGCCCTTGGCCTCAAAATCAAAAGCAAGTAAAAAAGCTGCAAACTCAAAAGCACTGGGCTAAAAGCAGCCAGCGGAAATCACGGGAAACTTGTACAGCCTGCCACATGGCATGTCAGCGCAAAACGCGGAGGTCCGTACAGTTCTGCCACGTCATTAGCTTGCAACATCATCAGGTGTTGGCCCGGATGGTCATACCACGTCATCAGTTTGTGACAAGCGTCGTGAGGCTTTCTTGAGATTGTGGCAGCCTGGACCCATCTTCACCATGGTTCACGGCGTGCCCCGATGTACCGACCACCAATGTGGCTGTTTCCCCCACCCATCTTGTACATATTCTGTTTTTTCATTGGGAGAGTCTCCTCATTTTCGATGAGTTCGTAGCCCATTGGGCAGTTTTCTTAACTAATGGAAGGATCTTTTTCTTGGGAAAAAAAAGACTGCTGCCATAAAGTAAAATGACCATTCAATATTGTGGGCCACTTCAGACATCCAACACTAAGCAATTAAAATTGAACAACACATGCAAAGCTTCAATTACCTCTGAAATGTTACGCTTTGCATAAAACTACAACAAACTTCAAAACTTTAGATTACGAAGTGGATGACAGTCAATCATAGATGATAGTCTTATCAAAAGAACAAGGTGATAGTCTCTCTCTATGAGTTTAATAAGGGTCTACAGGTGCCTAACACCCCAAATAAGAGCGCTCACACAAATGGTCGCTCAAAAAACCGACCTCAAGAAACAAAACAAAAACAAAAAAGAAAAAAAAACTATTGTGCAGTACGACCTGTACATACAGATCCCTATACAGTACGCCGTATGGTAACAGTACGGATTCGTACGTTGAATATATCCAACCTTTGTCTATCTGTCACATGCACACAGTGTGCCACTTGGACATGCTAGTACAATCCAAGGGCCATACTTAGGCTAGGAAACTTTAGGGGATCTCAGCTTGGCAGAGCATAAATGATTGTGCGAGGCGTAATCCCGTCTTTATACACTTCCTTTGGCATCGAGCATCGCCATCACATAACCTAGCATTAGATGCTTGCCTGTTTGGTCTTGCTCGGGTTGGATTCATAAATCATGTGATGTGTGGAAATGTGCGAGTACCTTTATGGTGACTTCATTGATAATGATCTGGCTTTTTCATAAGACCATTAACAAGACATTATGGTAGACTAAGCTTTAACTTAATATAAGAGAAGCCCTACCCCTGTCATAGTTCGTACGCTCTTCCTACATATGGCGTAGATACAGCAGACGACCATAAAACCGAAGTGGAGCACCTCTTTCCCTCATCAGTAGCAATCACTTGTTCTAGTTTGCAATCTCCAATGTGTATGTGACAAGCTGGTGACGTGGCATCATTGGAGAGCAATAGAGGGTGCAAGAGATGACCAATGGAGCAGCAGGAGACGCCCCCAAACAAGCGATCAAAAGCTGAGCTGGGGCGTTCATAAAACGCTGCAAAACTCGGTGCAAACTGTGGAACTGTACGGATTTACCGACGTGGCAGCGATGGGAGCTTTTTTCAGTTATCAAAGCAGTTGGTTTTTTATTAAAAGCTCCATAAAATTCCAGGTTTTTTTTTTTTTTTGTGAGCCTATAAATTAATGGGCAGGACCCAAGTTGTAAAACAGATTATGTGAGTGGTCTCACACAAAACAGTTGTAAACTGACAGATCTTAAGGGGGGAGTGACTCAAAAGATGTATATCTGCCATCTGTTTGAAGTTTTCTTTGAGATAGAGAATAATTAAATAAATAATTGTGCAAATATGTTTCCTGCTGATATTCCTTTTTGTTATCAGTTTGGCTGGAGGATGCAGCTCTCTTTGCTGCTATAGACAATGTGGTAGATGAGAAGTGCTGGTGGAATTGGCCAGTGCCTTTTAGAGATAGGCATGCAGGTGCTCTTGAGGAAGTTCGCAATAACCAAAAAGAATTTGTAAGGTTCATAGAGATTTTTATGAACATGTGAACTGTTTCGATGAAGGAAAGCTCGAGATGAGAACTGGCTCCACTGGCTTGTCTTGCAGATTGATGTATTTGTTGCTGAGCAGTTCTTATTTCAAAAGCAGTGGCAAGCGCTACACAAATACTGCAACAGCAAAGGGATACGGATAGTGGGGGACATGCCTATTTATGTGGGTGGTCACAGTGCAGATGTTTGGGCAAATAGAGATCAATTTGAGCTGGTGCGTCTGTTGAATTAGGCTGAATTTTTTCCTGCTCATTTTGGCTTATCTAAGTAGCCGTTTGCTATCTTGGTCTTTCAAAAGGACAAAGCTACTGGAGCCCCTCTTCTTGTAAGTGGTGTTCCACCTGATGCTTTTAGTGATACTGGACAATTATGGGGAAGGTGAACATCGATATTATGCCCATTTTGCCTCCTTATAGCTCAATTGCAGTGAAGGATTGCACCCTCGCCAATAATTCTACTATGTTGTAGTCCATTGTATGACTGGAAGGCAATGGCAAAAGATGCCTACTCATGGTGGATCAACCGAATGAAACGGGCGTTCGACCTATACGATGAGTTTCGGATAGATCATTTTCGTGGGCTAGCTGGCTACTGGGCTATAGCAGCAGGTTGGTTTCATTTGTTTTGGCTGATTTTGAGTCGTTTTTTCTAATTATGGTGAACCCTTTTGTTCACCGAGTTTCTTGTCAGATTCAAAGACAGCAATGGTTGGAAAATGGAAGGTAAGTTATGTTATAGTGTTTCGTAGCCTAATCCAAGGCTTCTCTTAGGTTTTCAGGCTGAAGTAAATCTTAAACTTGCAGAGGGGCCCGAGGGAGGAACTTTTTAATGCAGTAAAAAGTGCAGTAGGGAAGATTGATATCATCGCAGAGGATTTGGTATGTTTGGTTTTGTTCCTCCTGAAAGGAGTAATAATTTTATAATTTACTCACTTTAAATGAGTCATAAAGAAAATAAAATAAGGCTGGTTTGGTTTGGTATGAACTGCTTTTTTCATGGAAATGCAGGGAGTCATAACAGGAGATGTTGTCAAATTACGCAAAGCTATTGGTGCTCCTGGAATGGCAGTATTACAATTCGGTATCAGGGCATCATGGTGCTTTTGCAGTTCGTTTTCCATAAGTGGAAGCCTTCTCGTGTCCTTAATTTTTTTCTGTTCACAGCCTTTGGAGGTGGACCAAGTAACCCTTACCTATTGCACAATCATGAAGTGGATCAAGTAGTATATCCTGGTACACATGATAATGATACGGTGAGTGTTATTTTCATCTTCACCATTTGTCACATGGATGCATGGAAAGACTGTCACTAAGCGCTATCTATCTTTCAACATGGCCCTTACCAACTCTGGTTTTATTCTTTACCTAGCATTGATTGCCTTATGTAGACTCTCAACAGCTTCTCTAGGCTGATCATGCAACAGTAGTCTCTCTTTTAGTCAAGCTCTACAGATTTACCAGAAAAAATTTCGCTACTGTTCAAGCAACTATGTCATACTGTTGGTTGTATCATATGGCATACTTGTGCAGCGGACTCAGGGAGCAGCTCATTTATGATGACATTTTTCTCAGCTGATCAGTTGCTGTTGGCTGCCTTCGCTTTTTTTTGCAGAGAAGGTTTTGATTTATCGTTTTTGGGCTTATAGAAGGTCTTAGTACTCCTATGCCAAAGGTCGTATGAAGACCTTTGGAGGGCGATGAACCACCATGGTTCCTATAAAATTTTGTACACTCATCTATTATTTCCTCAAAAGTGGGACTAGTCAGTACACAATCCACACTTGTTCTTTTCCTTAGGGAGGGACTAGATTGCTTTTATCATTTGTGTAAGTGGGTCGTTACTTTTCCAAACTCTGCTTTTAAAGTTTTTTAAGAGTGTGGAGCTCTCTCCAAAGTCATGGGGTACGAGGATCAGAGATGCCTGGGTTTGTTTCTGCTCGAGCTGCGCAGACACAAAGAGAGCCTGCTGAGAGGAGAGGCCAGCCAATCTCAGAGACACATCACAGACTTCTTTAGAGCAGACACTGGACACCCGGAAGAGTTACTACCACAGCAGATCTTGTCACCTCACACCAGAGGCACATTGATCGACCGAGCGACTGAATTGGGGAGATCCAGACGCCCACGACTGCGGAGGACTACACAGCATCGACAAAGGCTACATCAGAGGATCCGGATCACGTTGGCCCGACGTGCCCAGTCAGACTGCTGGCCATGGAGGAGATTGATGAGATCCGCCAGCGACCAATGCTGGATCTCTTGTGATTTGTGGTTTAGCTATCCGGACTAGCTGCTTTGTTCACACCTATCAGCTTAATATTTCACAGTATTTATATTCCATCATTTTGTCATTTCATTTCATTTTGTTACTCTGATTTTGTATCAGATCCACCGCACTGTAATGCTCTGGTCTTATAGGTCATTTTGGACGTTAATATAACATTCCATCTCTCTCTCTCTCTCTCTCTCTCTCGTTTTAAGCAAGTCATCGTGAGATTCCATTCTTGCTCGTTATTTGTTTGTGTTATTTAAGTCAAAATTTGATTAATGTATGTTTTTCGTGTTTATTTTTCTCGCATTTTGGTTTCTTTTATACTATCATGTATAATGTTTTTAATGTCCCCACTTTCATTCTTCTCGCTTTTTGCTTTCTGCTTGTCCTTTGCTCATATCTTATGTGTGGTTTTTACTTAATAAAAAAACATGATTAATAATTTAATGTACATCTCTTGGTTTATTTCTCTCATATTTAGATTTCCTTTTTAGAATGCAATAGTAAAATCTCACCTTGTTTAATTATGGATATTCTATTTGCTTGCCCTCTTATATGCACGCTTCTTTGTTATGCATTTCTGATCACTAGTTTTTGTCTGACTTGTTTTTTGTTATCTGTAAAAGACTCTAGGGTGGTGGAAGCGGGCAAGCGAGGAAGAAAGAGCCACTGTACGTAGTCCCTTTCCTTATTTCTCATGTGTGGAAACTGAGCCTTTTACAACATTTAGTTTGCAAGTCAATGATGAAAGAAAGCCATGTGTATCATTCTCTCGAATACAGGTAAGGAGGTATTTTGATGTCACCGATGAAACTGATGTATCATGGGTCATCATGAAGGCAGCAATATCATCCGTGGCCCGGACAGCGATACTCACAATGCAAGACATAATGGGGCTAGATAACTCTGCTCGAATGAACACACCTGCAACACAGGTGGGGATATTGTTCGAGGGTCTAATCTACTGTGATGCATCATTTTGAGTTTATGTTTGTCTCCTAAGAGAAGCTCTTTTCTCAGTTCCTTCTTTTTTCCTAACCGTATGCTTCTTTATCCATGTATGGGTGCTCACATGGCTCCAAGGCTGCTATAATGACTTTCTGCTTTTTGTTCTAGTATGGTAATTGGGGTTGGCGAATGGGAGAAGTCGGAAGCATTGAAAAGCTGGATAAGGAGAGTAAAAGACTCCATGAACTACTTGTTCAATTCAGACGGTGTTAAAAGAAGAAAGCTTTCTAATTTATTAGCCTTCTGTGCAAAGTTTCGGTAGTCATGATGTAAACAAACATGAAGGTGCTTCGTATTGGTAAAAATTTTACTTCCTAATTAATCAAGAAATAACTACATTTAATCTCTCGAGGATGAAACTCGCGTGCTATCCGATACAAATGATTTATTTGGTTGGGCGCTCTAGTATTTTCCTATCCTTCGGGTTTTGTTTTGATAGCATTGCCATTCACAAACAGTAGTGCTGAGCTTCTTGGGTCTGGTAAGGTTTTCTGGCAATGTGTCAGCCAAATTGCATGGGTGCACATCAGCAATGAGAGAGAGAGAGAGAGAGAGAGAGAGAGAGAGAGAGAGAGAGATTATTAACCTCTTCTAGAGTCTGAGTCTATGAGACAAATCAATGAATACCTATGATTGAAATGAAAGTTGTGTGAGCACAGGACAGTTTTGTGGCTATAAGCAATTTATGTGTAAATTCTTGTTATGAGCCGCAAAAAAATCTTAACCTAGAAGGCATGTAGGGAGGTGGTTAAAAATAGAAATAAACTTTTTTATATAAAACATGCTATTTATTGAGAAGGCATCTTTTAGGTACAATTGATCCAAAAAAATTCAAAAAGTATTGATATCCCCCCTAGACCCCTTCAAAGCACTTTGTTTTTTTCTTTGTTGTAAGATACTTGGACATGTATACAATAGGAATCCATACGTATATATTTATTTAAAACATAGATTGTCAACTTGTTATAGGCCTCAAAATAATGTGCACTTTAAATTCAAAAGCCAAATTTGTAGCACGTAATTGTTTTAGTACCGGATTGTTGATAGGATACTGTAATATGATTTGGTACAAAGGAGGGTGTCTCAATGGCTAATGGTTAAGAGTGCAAACTTCATGGATGATGAGCATAATCTAGCTAGCTCCATCTAGTACAAAGTGTGGGGTAAGATGGTGTACATCATTAGGGATGAAGAGTTTTGCGAAGAACATGTTTGCTTTGAGTGGAGTTGAGGCGCTCTAGGCTTCCTCCATGTGGTATCAAGCTTTGGTCTATGTCTTATCTTTCTCGTAGAGCTTGGGCATTTGATAGTGTTGCTCTTGATATCTTGCTATATCTTGTTGAAGTGTGACATGGGGGTTAGATTTGTGGAAAAATTTGCAATGTGTGTCTGTTGTCCTATCCCTTGTGTGATTGGGGTTGTAGAGAGCTCTTTTGTGATGGCTTGAGTTTGTGTTGGCCTTTGGACTCAATTGGTTGACCAAAAGAGCATGGCTTTTGCAATAAGGTAGAATATGTGTTTGAGAGTTCCTTGTGAATTGATACAATGGTATGCATTGTCCACTCTACACGTAGACTCTCTACTAGAGCTCTATTGAGTAGGTGAGCCAAAAAGGAGCTAGTCTATCAAGAGCATAAATGAAGTGTTAATGTTGTGGGTGTGCGTTGTATGTTTTCAGTCATGGTATAGTTGGTGGATCACTCCTTATCATCGATGGTGTAAAGAAGGTAGTTGTAATAGGTTTGAAGACTGTTGTTGTCACAGACTTTAATTTTGGCTTACTTAAACGACTTTCTCTCACTAGAAACCGTGGCCGAGGCATAGGTGATGGCTGTGGCACATGATACACATTGTGCATATGTATGTCAAAGATGTGGATCCATTGGTGCTTGGGGATCTTTAAAACAACCTTGCAAGGTATGTGCACCAAAAAAGAAATCCATCTCTAAAGCCTTTGCATTGGGCGCTCTTTACATCGTGTAAGCCCGTGCATGTGTGTGTGTGTGTGTGTGTGTGCGCAAATAGTCTCCAACATCATAAAGACTAAGCTTCTCCATAGGAGTGCAAATAGGCTTGCAATCTTTGAGGCTGAATCTACACAACAACGTCTCAATGTACTTTGTTTAACCCAATGCAAGACCTAACTTGCTTAAACTTTATGCCCAAGTAATGATGCAAAAGCTCCAAATTTGACATTTCAAAAGAGGTGTTGTGTCAGTTTTAAAATCATGAATATGTCCTTCATTCTTCCAATGATCACTATTTCATCAATATAGAGCACAATGATCAAAGATACGTTATCCAAACACTTGACATACAAAGTGCTCTCAATTGAACAATTCTAAAAAACATGTGCAGCCAAGTAAACATGAATCTTTTTGTACCAAGCACTTGTTAAATCATATAAAGTCTTCTTAAGCATGAACACCTTGTCTTCCTACCTGTTTTGAACTAAGCCATGAGGTTGCACTATATACATTTCCTTATGCAAACAACCAAATAAAAGCGTAGTCTTTATGTCCAATTGTTGATATACATTCTTTGCATTTTTAGCTACCAATGCACAAATGCTACAAATGATAGTCATGCAACCAGCAAAAGTCTCATCAAAATCAATGCCCTTCTCTTGAGGATACCTTTTTGCCACAAGTCTATAGCCTTGTAGCAACGATCTACACTACCATCATGCCCATGTTTTAATTCCACTTAGTATCAATTCCCTATTCTCTAGGAGACAAGTTGCACAAAGACCATGTGCCATTCTTCACAATAGCATTGTACTCGAATTGCATTGCAGCCAACCAATTTTGTGCTTCATCAAATGAGAAAGGTTCTTCCTTATCTTGCATACTAGACAGCCAAAACATAAAAATCAAATGCATAGAAGTATGATGAGAACCTAACCGAGTATGACTAGACAAAGGTACACCCAATTTAGTGTCGCGCAAGGTTCACACCAGCCATCTTGGAGCATTCATAAATCCGCAGCAAAAGATGGCTAATCTATAACCTCATTTAAAACCTACATAGATTCTACGTGTGCCTCATTGGGACTTACATTCGTACTCCCACCATTGATTAGAGGCAAAAACTTATCATATACATTTGTTGAGCTCATTTATGCCTCCTTGATACATACTAACAAGGTTCAAACCGCATCTTCCACAAAAATATCTCGACCAATCAAGATACGTTCATTTGTGGACGATACAACCTGTAACCATTAATTTATAAACTTTTAACCAACAAAAAGACATTTCACAGCTTTATAATCCAATTTTCTATGTTGTTTCTCAAGCACTAAAGCATAAGCCAAGTAACCAAAAACAGGCAAATGACCAATGGATGGCTTCTTGCCATGCCAAGTTTTATAAGATTGCAATGCTTTAACGAGACTCATATTTTGTGCATATGCAACACACATGATAGCCTCAAGCCAAAGTGCATGTGGCATACCTTTAGCCTACTCATTTTCATTGATTTTGTAATGGAAATGGCCTATAAACTTTGAGAATAGCGGAATTAAGAGAATTAGAGTGAGCATTTTTGTGAGATTACTTTGAGAACATAGAGGGTGAACATAATTGATGGTAACAACATGAACATAGTACTGAATTGACTTGACATGAGCAATACTTTTGCAAGAGAGAGAGTATTAGAGAACATGACAATAATTGAGGACCGGATTTACTTGGAGCCGATCCCCCCCTCCAAAAGGCGTTTGTATTATAGATTCTCCCATTAAGAGAGACTTGTTATAATACAATCTTTGTGTTCCTTGTGACCTTGGTGATGCTATGCAGATGGAAAGCTTCATGCATCACGAGCTTAATATGAACTTTGCAAAAAACATTAACTATCCCAACGCTCACTCCCAAGGCCTCAAACACCTTCGAAGGTGGAGAGAGCTAGCGGGGAATGAAGGTAGGGAAGAGGAAGAAGAATAGTCCATAGGAGAAAGAAATAGTTCCTCACTTATCATCACTCTTCTTGCTTAGCATAGCATAATAGCATAGTAATGAAGATGAGGAAGATGGCAAGCTTAAGCATTGAAGCATGGCTCTTGGTTGGATTTGCATTCCATAGCCAAGAGTGTTGGTGTAGGCTCTCCACTTCTCAACAAGCTTGGAGAAGGAGATGGAGCTCTTGCACTTTGCACTCTCCACAATGAGAGAATGTGTATGTCTGTGCCTGTGTGTGGAAAAGTATACCCCCCTCCCATGCTTGGTGCACACCTCTCTCTCTCTCTCTCTCTCTCTCTCTCTCTCTCTCTCTCTCTCTCATGATTTTATTATGTCATTTGGACATGTGTCCTCTTTTTCCTCTTTGAGAGAAAGAACTTAATTATTTATTGTTATGTATCTAAATTCTCATTGGACCCCTTTAAAACCTATCCAATAGCATTCAAGCACATCATGAGGGCCACATGTGGAGGATCATTTGAACATGTGTCTTTTATGCTAATTAAGTCATTTCGTTGAATTGAATACTTCAAGGACTTAGTCAATCAAGCATGGAAACGTTGATGCCTCTTAAGAGTTATCTTTGAATTGAATACTTCAAGAACTTTACTCATTGAAGCATATGAGAAACACCTCAAGCTTTTGGGTAAGGTTCCCACTAACACTTAGCAAGCCAACAAGCACTTCATGCTCGGGTAAGATTTCCACCTCAATGTCATCCCTAACTTGCCTAAGGTCAAAAGACTTTTGAACACTACTTTTGGAGGTCTTTAATGAAGCTAACCCTACGGTCTTTAAGCTCCATTAGGTAGCATTGCTCTTTAACATACCATCTCTCATTTGGACCACTTTTAACCTTGGCCCCGTGTTGAGACAGATCAATAAGCACATGTGTATATTCTAATCCTTGTTCCCGTTTATTCTCCCACATTAATTGATCAGTTTAATATGAGAAAATCATTTGGATTGATTAGATATTAGATTTTATGACATCAACTTTCTCTTGAAATCATAGTCGTCCTCGACTATAAAGTAGAAGAGATAAAGTCTTAGTCATTAGTTTACGTTTCTTACTGGGTAGAGGAACCCTTTTCACCCTGTGATATCATTCCAGAATGGATGACTAGTCCCTTTGGTGCTTGGGAGACGTAGCTATCGCAAGCATGTCTGCTCTTTAGTCCATATCATACTCTCAAAGTAGAGTGACAAATTCTACTTAGTGTTTGAGTGACGTCGTCATCACAAACATGATTCTAAGCATGCATACTATTTAAATTTGTGCACAAAAGAGGATTAGTCTTATATAAGACAAAAACATTGTTCCTTTAGAAAGCATTTATATTTGCTTACTCTAGTGCAGCATTGTAAGCATTGACAAGGTTCATACTATCCTTAAGCTGTATTCCTTGCATCGATCTCACATCTTCAAATGGATAATTTTTGAACTTAATAAGATACCGTCGGATAATATTACCATGCCGTAGTACCTTGTCTTCATGCTGAAGGATAGCTTCAGGTTGTAGCACCTCCTCTTGGTCTTTGATAATTGGTTCTATTGGTGGCTCTCCTTTGTAGGGCTTAAGTAGGCTAACATGAAAAGCATTGTGTATGAGCCAATGGTTGGGCAACTTGAGTTGATAAGCCATGGCATTGATTGGCTTCAAGGTTTGAAAAGGACCATAGTATCTTTTTGCTAATTTAGCATAATACTTTTGATGGCCCGTAGGAATTTTGTCTGTTGTTTGCCACAATCGAGCCTTCGAAAACTTAAGTAAGACCCAATCATTTTCTTTAAATGTTAAGTCCCTTCTGTGCTTCTCAGCAGCAGATGTTTACCTTTGTTGAGAGATGGATATGGCCTCCTTAACCTTTTGAAAAGATTCTTGTAGGTCACGACTATACTCATCAGCAGCAGCGAAGATCTTCCCATGTACTTTAAGTAGCAAGGGACTTTTAGGGCTTCCCTCTATGATCTCAAAGGGTGCTTTTCTGTAGTACTGTGGACATTGTTATTGTACGCATACTCTACAAGGGGTAAGTACTTCTCCCATTGTGATCGCTGATCTACTTTTGTAACATAAGTCTTTAGTAGATCGAGTATCGTAAAATTGGCTATCTCACTTTGGCCATCCGTTTGTGGGTGGTAGGCCGAAGAGAATTTCAATCTTGTACCTAGATTTTTGAAGAGACCTTTCAAGAAATTACTGGTCATTCTAGGATCTCTATCTGACATGATGGATGTTGGTAATCCATGGTGTTTGAAAATCTGAGATATAAAGATGGTTGCCATTTGGTGTGCCTTAATAGTCTTTTTGACAGGGATAAAGTGTGTTTGCTTGCTAAACCTGTTGACTATTGTCCATATTCCCGTATTTCCATGGATAGACTTGGGTAATCCAAAGATAAAATCCATGGATATACTCTCCCATGGTGAATTAGGGATTGGCAATGGCTGGAGTAATCCAGGTTTCTTTCCTCTATCATACTTAGTCTTTTGGCATACCACACATTTTGAAACATACTCTTGTATGTCCACTTTCATGGTAGGCCAATAGAAGTATGTCTCTACTCCTCGAAGAGTAGGTTGAATGCCTCTATGTCCCGCATGCGGAGGAGCATGGGATTCATACATGACTTTCTCACAAAGGGAGTGGGTAACACATAGCCTATTGCCATGGAGAAGATAATCATCCTGCAAGGTGAATGGTTCCTCTTTCTTTCCCAAAGCAAGGGCTGACATTACATCTTTGAATTCAGGATCAATAGCATACTCATCTATCACGGAAGATAGATCATTGTGAGTTTCTATAGACACCGCATTGACTTTTGGTCGTCGTGAAAGTGCATCGGCCACTTGATTGTGCTTACCAACAATGTGAGCAATACGAAAATAAAATTGCAAAAGAAAATTTGCCCACCTCATTTGTTTGTCCTAAAGCTTGGTTTGCATCATGAAGTACTTGAGACTTTGGTGGTCTATTCGTAAAATGAATGGAGTCCCCAATAAATAGTGCTTCCATGTGTCTAGGGCATGTAGAACAGCTAAAATCTCTTTCTCATAAATACCCAAGACTTGTTCATCCGTATTGAGCCTTCGGCTCTCATATGCTATGGCATGCCCTTCTTGAAGCAAGACTACTCCAAGGCAATCACCACAAGCATCACATTGGACCTCAAATGACTTTGAGAGATCCGGAAGCATGAGGACTGGTTGAGAGGTAAGCTTCTCTTTGAGCGTGTCAAAAGCTTTTTGCTCCTTAGCAGTCCATGAATACTTAACGTTCTTCTTTGTTAAGTCATGTAATGGTCCTGCTATTTGACAAAAAATTTCTATGAAGCGTCTATAGTATGCACAAGTACCAATAAAGCTTCTTAGCTCATGTAGATTCCTTGGATTAGGCCATGCTTTTATTACCTCTAACTTCGATGGATCCATACGAATACCATCTTGAGAGATAATATGACCTAAGTATTGAATCTCTTGAAGGAAAAATTCGCTTTTCTTTTAGTTGAGAAAAAACTTGTTCTCCCTCAATGCTTGAAAAATCACTTGGAGATGTTGCTTGTGTTTCTCCAAGGACTTGGAGTAGATGATGATATCATCAAAGAACACTCCAATGAACTTGCGGTAAGGTCTCCATCAAACGATTGAATGTGATTGGTGCATTGATCAAGCCAAAAGGCATGAGTAGATATTCATAAAGACCAAACGTTCTACAAAATGCGATCTTTAGGATATCGTCATCGACTATCCTTATTTGATGATAGCCACTTTTAATATCAATCCTACTGCAGTAGGTAGAGCCTTATAGCTTATCAAAGTGATCTTCTATCTGAGCCACAGGCAATCTATTTTTGATAGTGATATGGTTTAGTGCTCGATCGTCCACACACATATGGTATGTACCATCTTTCTTTTGCACTAAAAGGACTAGAGAACAAAAGGGAGAGGAGCTAGGCCTCACCGTCCCTTTGTCTACCAATTCTTGTACTTGCTTCATGATCTGCTCTTGTTGAGCTTGGGAAACTCGATAAAGAAACTTGTTAGGTGGCGAGCTTCCTGGTAGGAGCTCAATTCCATGGTCATCATTCCCTCGTTTTGGAGGTAAGTCCATAGGGATATCATCGATGAAAACATCTTGGAATCCAATTAGAAAAGTAGACAGGTCTCACTCTTCTTGATTCCTACCATTTTCATTTGATAAACCATTAGCGTCATTAGTGGATTCTTTGACAAAAATCATGTAGACAGAAATCGAGCTTTTCATTGACTTATCAAAAGCTGGTGAATTTACAAGTGGTATAGTATGACTAGACTCATTAGCATCTATATACATGTTCTTTCCCCTGTAGATGAAGTAGATTCTCCTTTCACGGAACTTCATGTTGGAAGCCATGCGATCAAACCATGGCTCCTGGAATTGGAGCTAATCTCTTTCAGATAGCTGATTCCAGTGTTAGAACTTACAGCTATACTGGTAAGTCGTCAGTTCATTCAGAGAAACTGGGATAGAAGGTGAAAACTAGACTGAAATAGTTAGCTGACCTGAAATAGTATATTGGACTGAGAAATAGACAAGATGACTGGAACAGTGTTCACAGTTCAGATACAGATTTATAGTTCATGAGTAACCAGTACAAGGTATATCATACTGAAGCTCAATTGACTACAGTAGTTATGATTACAAAGTGGATTTACAGGCGAAAGATTGTAGCTCAGGAACTACTTAGGAAGCTAAACCAAGAGAACTATGAAGTAAGAAGTCAAAAGACAAGCCGCCCGATTACAAAGTAATGGGTCTATTTATAGCCTCTAGAGGTACTGTAGTAATTACCGTGGCAATTACTGTTGTGTGACCGATCCACTATCCGGCTTCCAGGAGATAGTTCCCGCCTGCTGGAACCGTCTTCGCCTTCTACATCCTTCCCTCCTTTCTTGAATTTTGGTATAACTCCAAAAAATTTGGAAAAATCCACTGCCTGATCTTGAAATGGTGTTGAGGAACCCCTTTGCCCATTTGTTGAGTCGCTGATGTTCCTCATGATAGTACTCCCTTGGAGTTGCTAGCTCTTCTGGTATTGCTAGCTTTATACCATATTTCATGCTTGTTGAGTGCTTGACACCCCTACAATTGTAATTCCAAGGGTGTCTAGCCAAAGAAATTCCAACGCCTCACTGGGAAAATCCACCGTCTGATTCTGAGATGGAACTACCCACGATCCTTCCACTGAACCCGCTTCCTCTTTCCCTTCGTCTGTGTTGGTGTCTCAGAAGTCCCAGTGCCAGCATTGTCCTTCTGGATAAGTCTGTAAATGGCCTCCTACTCAAGCTGATCCCACCTTGCTATGGTTGTCTCAATTTCATAGGGCGTGAGAGGATGATAGGTTTTAGTGTCGGGATCATAGAGTGTGCGTTTACCCTTCATCAGACGGGCTCTGGCCAATTTATGACAATGCGAAGCTATGTGGATCCATCGTTCTAGAAGAGGCTGATTTGTTTAAATCCTAGCTTCAAAGAGTATCTCAGTCATTTCTCTATACTGTGGTCCCAAACCTAGTTTAGGCGTAATATCCTTTTCAGGAATCTTAGAGGACTCCACAATAAGTTGCAACAACTGATTTGTGATCTTAGTGAGCCCTTTGAGCCGGATTTTCCATCGCCCCATACAGAGCTTGATCCTCTGTATTTCATCTTTCAATTCCAGAACATCATTTAACTGGAGAGCATCATTGATCAATGACTGCCAGGTTTTCCATTCGACAGTGGGTCGCTCATACCACTCCTGAAGATCATTAGTGATGTTATAGTATGTAAGCCGATCCACTGGTTCTGGATGTTGAGGATACAAGGCAGGGAAAAACCTAAGCAGCTAAGTTTCCCTAGCAGGCAAGGCATACAGGAAAACTGGGGAATCGGGTACAAATTCTAAAAAATTTAGAACAGTCTGGTTCTCCTACTGCATCACCTTCCTGGTGACTCTAACCAGCTGGAACAGACTTCGAAGAGTCATCGCTTGTGCCCCTACTATCATTTGAGTTTGTGGTCCCTTACTGCTGGAAGCTTGATCTTCAATCATAGCTTGTACCCTCTGGTCCAAAACTCCTCTGGAAATTTGCATTTGCAGTAGTACCTCTTTCAGTTGATTTTTGACCTCTCTCATGCACTTGTATGTGGGCCTATTCCCAAGCAGGAGCTCTAATTCAATGGCTAAGGAATGACAGTCTACAGTAGACTGCCACTGCCAGTGTACATTGACCTGCCTATCATCAGAGGTTAGTACCCATTCAGGTACTCTCTCTAGCAACTGAATTCGGCTAGGATGCTCCGGCAATTGGCACACTTCCTTATCATGGAAGGCGGCTGATTTCTAATGCTGGACCATTTCTTTGGCGCCAATGTATAACCTCTGAAACCGTTCCAAATAAAAAAGGAGAGCATCATCCTCCAAATACATCCTGGTTATTGGGGCTTGCTGATGTCTTAGCCTTTTGTTCAATGTGATGAGCTGTGATGAATGTTGCTCATCACCTTCTAGAGTTTCAGTCACAACCTTAGCTTTCCCTTTCTCATATGTACAGTGATGTGACTGATGTGCTGAGGTGTCTTCAGTGTTGCCTGTTTGCTAGTTTTCAGTTCCTTGATCTCCCGACTGTTGATCCTTATATTGGTCTGGCTGGTCCGTGTTGGACTGACTATCCCCCTATGGCAGCTGATCCACCAGCACCAGATCCTGAAGGCGGAGATGGAGGAGAATCATCATCATCATCATGTTTATTTGCTCGTTCCTCCTCCCTTTCTTCATCCTTCTCTTTCTCAGAATCCTCCTCGAGGTCATTCTGCTTCTCTATATAGTCCATAATGGCTTGATTTGCCAAATCACTGTTATACTCAAGAAGTTTATCTTGCAAATCACTTTGCATGGTTTCCGTGAACACCCTCAAATTATTCATATTGAAGGCTATGTTGCCGTCTAGATTCAAAATATCAACCAAATTATTATATATTTATCTTTTTGTTAAAAAGGCTTTCAATGCAGTGTGGCTGGTTAGTAATGAGTTGAATTCAACTCTCTTCATTCTTAACATAGTTTCAAATGTGTCAGCAACTCTCTCAGCCTCTGACTTTTCTTCTCTCAACTGCCTCATCTCAACCTCCATCTTTGTCAGCTTACTTTCCAACGTCTGAATTGTCATGGCTGAATGATTTTCAAGAACACTATGCCTCAAGGACTGTGCCCCCATATCTTCTTTTAACTTCTCAACTTGCTGCTCACTTTTCCTCAGTTCAAGTTGTAACTTGGTCACTTCATCAGTGGACGTTGAAGCATCCATTATTTGTCCCCAAGGCATGGACAATCATATTCTAGGATGACTGGACTAACATTGAGCAACCATCATTGATCGTTGTTGGGTCAGAGACAACTTTCTCATAAACTGTAACAGGAGCCATATATGATAGTGTAGCATAATCAGGCTTATGCAGGATTAATCGTCCTTTGAGAGGATGAGTCTGCAGCTGTTGTAATCTGTCCTTCTTGGTTAAGGCCAAAGCCATGTCACTGAAAGGGATAGTAGAATTACCAAGTGGGCTAGCAGGCATCTGATCTTTTTCCTTATCAGTGTGGGCTGGCAACTGCTGAGCACTGGTCTTTTCAGGCTGGCCTTTTCTAGTATTGGTGGTTGATGAACTCTGCTCAGTTTGTTGGCTATTCCCAACAGTAGTCTTTGCTGGAGGCTGGTCTGTATGGCCGGCTGAAGTCTGGTCTGCTAGAGATTTTTCAGTAGCTGCTTTAATAGAGCACTGCTCTTGGCCAATGTAGTTTTTGGTCTCTTACAGCTACCAGCTTCCTCCTGCGTGACCTTTCTCTTCTGACCAGTAAGAGTCAATTGAGTGCCTGGGGTTTTTTCATCAGAAGATAAGTCAACATTATTAGTTGCTGGGATGGGTTTTTAACTCCACGCCATCCCTACTTGATGATGAGCATCTGGAGAAGTTGCCCAATAGAGAAACTGCCAAACATCCAGGCTTTAAAAATAGTCTGAGACTTTAGCTTGGCGGTCTGCTGAAGCACATTAGAGACAGGATCTGACATAGGTTGATTGAGGCCTTGTCATCCAATCTTTTTGCCAGTAACATAGCAAACAGTTTTTTTGAAACATATGTGGGGTTATTCTTTAGACTCACAGCTTCAGCCACAAATCAGTAAGCAATGGAAACGTCCAGACCTGCCTACTGGAACCCCTTGCGCATTGGCCTTACTTTTTTTCTTGGCTGCATCATCTTCCTTCAAAGCTATAGTTATCTGCTCTGCGGTTTTCATAGCCAGCTTCGGCTCATTTGGCATCTTGAAAGCATAAGCAATGTTATCCGAAGTTGCTGACACTTTCATTCCATACACCATAGCGTTGCCTTCATCAGCATTGAATGCATCAAGAACCTGCCTAATGATGGCTATGTCGAACTCTATTCTTGTAGCTTGCACCACCACATGCAAATCCCACAGTCGTAGCAACGCTTCTGCTTGCTCAGTAAACACATACCGCTCTATCTTGCTATGGAGAATGAGTGGTAGGGAGGCTTTGATAGAGGTGGTAAGTGCTTGGGTCTCTTCTTTAGTGTCCTGCATCTTATCTGACATTTTTCTTCGGCCCATACAAGGTGAAGACGATGCCTCTGTGTCAGAAGAAAAAGAAGACTTACCCGAATATTCAAATCCGTATCCAGGTGTGTGGGGTAAAGATAAACAGCAATCGATGGTTGCTTCTGAAGAAGAAGTCTATGGTTGCAGTGACGAGGCTTCGGAGCTTGGCGATGGTGAATGCGTGACAGCAGGCAATCGTCGCGCAGGAGATTTATGAGGAACTTGCCTTACTGTTATACGCGTTTGTGCCATAAAAGCTCCACTACTTACTTTTCCTAGAGTCCTATGCACCGCAAATGACATGGCATACATGCGTTGGCTAATACTCTCCATGTTCCTTGAAATGATTACTATTGATGGTCCAACTGGCCCTTTTTCCCATAAAAACTGATACTGATTCTGACACTTTACAGATTTTGCTACTGACACAGATTTGTCGTATTGGAACTTTTCTGACCCTTGAGCTACCTCTTTGACTGGCTCTGGTATTGGTTGTACATGAAACAAGCTTAGAATAATTGATTCTGAATTTTCCTGGTTTTCAGCTCCCAGAATACCAGTATCTTCATCCTTGGAAGTCTCTTTGTCATTGGAATAGTATAGCTTGATTTTGGCCCCATTATAAACGCCTGGCGACAGTAATCTAGAGAAATCTTTCAATCTTACGAAGCCATTGAAAGACACCCAATCAACTTCATATGGACCGACCCAAGCTATTTTTAAGTTCTGTTTCTTAGGACCCAGTTTTGATTAATATAGCAGAACCAAATCTCCTTTCTGGAACTTCCTGACTTTGATTCGTCTATCATGCCAGTGTTTCCGTCTTTGCTGAACAAATTTTTGTTCCAGCATAGCATGTTGTCTCAACTCATCCAGCTGTGTTAACTCCTCCAGTCTTTGTTTAGATTGTGATTAAAATCCAATCCATACTCCACTGCCATTATGAGACTGGGAATCACAAACTCCATATGTACAACAGCCTCAGTGCCATATACCATTCTAAATGGTGTTAGTCCAGTAGTGACCTTAGTAGGCTGTCCGATATGCCCAGAGAGCAGTTTGAAGTTTCAAATCCCACTGATGTGGCTCTTTCTGCACAATCTTAGTGAGAATAGTCTTGGCAGACTTGTTGCTGCTTTTGGCTTGCCCATTGCATCTAGGATAATTTGGTGTTGATTTCTGATGCTTGACTGAAAGCATTTCCATGAGAATGTCCATAGTGTCATTTATAAAGTGTGTTCCCTGGTCAGACACAATTTCCACAGGACATCCATATCGGCAAACAGTATTTTCAAATAAGAACACAGTTGTTGACCTTGCAGTGTTGTCGAGAAGAGCTTTAGCTTCCACCCATTTGGTGACATAGCAAGTAGCCATCAATATATACATGTTCTTTCTGGGAGTAATTTTCTTAAAGGGAACCATAAAATCTAGACCCCATTTGATAAATACACCCAGCGGCGGCGGAACTGGAGTTAGAGGAGTCATATCTGCTGCTGTGATCTGCCCATCCTCTGGCATATATCACACAATTTACAAAAGCTTCTGTCTTCAGCTATTAAAGTTTGCCACCACAAACCTGCCTACAAAATTTTCTTGTAAGTGATATCAGTAGAAAAATGTCCTCCAGAATCCCCATTATGTGCCTCTGAAATTACTTGCATTCTACCTTCCATAGGTACACATCTTCTAAGAACTCCATCTATTCCCACTCTGTAAAGTGATCCGCCAATGATGGTGAACTTCAGAATCAACTTCAGACTCTTGATAATCAGAGCCTTCTTTGATTATGAGTCTAGTTGTCCGGGAATTCTCCTTTAGAAAGAAACTAATATACATCATACTGCTCTAGATCAGTTGTTTCTCCGGCTGTTATTTGAAATAGTTCTGCATCCACTGGCTCGTCTCTCAAAGATACCTCAGAGTAGCCATCCGTACTTTTGGACAAGAAATCAGCACCACCATTAGGAGAAATATGAACCTTGCATGGGCCTTGTAAGGAATCCTAATTTTTAGGGATTAAGGCTAATGTTGTGTGGGGTTTAGGGGGCAAGGGCATTGAAGAAGGTAGTTTTGAGTAGGCTTTTCTAGCCTTTTTTTTAGACAAATGTAGGATGTGGACCTAAAGGGTTACTTTCTCTCTTTAGCTTTTTTTAAAGTGAAGGAAGCATAGGGGTGTGTCCACATCAGCAAAAACGTGGGTCACAAAGAGACAAAATTTGACTTTTTAAAAAAAAATTCATTTTTACTTGTTTCTAACTTAAAACTCCCTCCCAACATATATACATATCCAAAAATCATTTTTTGACCCATTTTTTAACCCACAAGCTTAGAAAGTCCATTTTTTCAAAACTCTTTTCTCCCAAAAATGTAATAAATATTTTGTTCTCCCCTCCTCCTCCCTCCTCTCTCTCTCCCTCTCCCTCTCCTCTCCCTCTCTGCCCCTACCTTCCTCCTCCTCCCCAATCTCTCCCTCCCCCCCTCCCCTCCCTCCTTCTCTCCTCCCATCTTCCTCAACCTCTCTACCCTTCCCCCTCTATCTTTTCATCATTTGCTTCCTCACGCAACAGCATCCATGGTGCTCACGGACATCACAAATGGTTTGCTTCCACCACCACGTACTCCGTACACCAAAAGCATACATATTCGTTTACCCACAGCATTTGCACCGAAGACCACTAGTGAAGGTGATCAAAGGTCATCACAGGAACGTCGCACCGCTTGTGAGACCAATGTTGACATTTGGGTGGATGGCCATTTGTACCCTTACGATCCTATAAGCTGCTTCCATCCACCGTTTAATAGCCTTTCCACATTTCTTCAATTTCTTGGGAGGGGAGAAGCAGGTTTGTTAGGCTATTGCAAGCGGTTGTGTATGGGTGCAAGTGCTTCTTTGGATATGTGGATGCACGAATGTCAAGCTCTTCACCTCAAGACGACGGCATTACAAGAGAGTGTTGCCTCTTCGGAGAGGGTAGTTAAAACTCTTGAACAACAAATGCAAGAAAAGGAATCCCACATCCAGAAGCTTACCAACACCATCACATACTTGAAAGAAACACCCCTTGGTGCAAGGGAACGCAAACGCACGTAATCATTCATTGAAACTCTTGCACATTCGGGAGGAGCACGCAAACGACGAGTTACAGCCACAAGGTGATTTGGTCTTTACTTGCATGATGCATTCTTACTTCACACTATTTTCTAACATTTATGTTTATTTGTTGCTAGAAACTTCATCCAGGAGGCATACGGTGGAACAAGCCAAGATGATCGAGTCAACCTTCTCACTAGTTGTCTCAATACCCAGGACGTGATTTCTATCTTACAATCACCTGGAGGTAAGCACATTAAGGATGCAGTCACCAAGGACCTTATGCGTAAATTAAGAAATGTGGTTAGTGATGATGACGTTCAACAAGCTTGTGATGAAGCTGGAATCAGCACCAAAGCCTATCAGGCTATTTTCCAACTCCTAAAGGATGCCCTCAAAGAACATGGCATTGTGGAAAACCTATTTTCTGTTCCTCACAAGGTCAAGCTCGCAAAGAAGGCCACAAACGAAGATGTGTTCTCCCGCATTGGGACATACCTACACATTGAGGACACAATGCCAACTTCCCTTTATGCTTCGTGCACAACAAAGACAAGGGGAAAAGGTAAGAAACAATCCATAAGACCTTCGGAAAAGGGCTTTCCTTACACAATGTGGAACAATATTTTCGTGGATCTTAGAAGGCTTCAAGAAGCCATGCTTAAATTTTACGAGTTACCTGAAGAAGGTGACACACTTTACTTTTTTCTTTGGTATTATTCTTATCATAGACTCTGAAGTTTAAGGTCTTAGCACTATTTATTTTGTAGTGCTTGGCACAAAAGTCGCTTTTGTGCTGAAACTCGATGAGTGTCAAATAGTGAAAGTCCGAAGGTTAGAGAGGCTAAGTGTCACTCTGATGAACGAGGCCCTTCTGCAAACCAAGCGAAGGGATTCAGTCGAGCCATCTCCCACCCCATCTTTTAGCGTGCAATCAGAGAAAGACATTTGGTGGTTGGGTGCTATTGAGGTGCCCAAAGAGACCAATGGAGTACTTTCATGGATTTTTGAGAGAACTCTATGGATCACAGAAGTAATACACTCCCAAATTGCAGGTCAGAAGTTGGAGATTGAGGGTTTTGGTAGTTATGATGTGGAGTGGCACTTAGGTGGGGATTTGAAGACCATAAAGTGTTTGCTTGGCTGCAAACAAGGGGCTTCTTCTCTCATGCCTTGTCCATTTTGCACTCGAGGGTACAAACCTAATGGAAAAAAATCACATAAGAGCACTGCAAAGGCCGGATCCATGCTTCCATGGCAAGGGCATGGAGAACAAGGGTTAGATTGTCGTGATGTCGGAGATGAAGGTAGAGAATGGGAAGCGTCTATTCTGAGATGTCCCGTGCTCAATGCCCCAGACCGTGATCAAAAGGACCACACTTGGAATCCAATCTTTCGATTTCCTCTATCGAATGTACATTTTTGTACATTACACGCATTCATGCGCATTTTTGATAGGCTATTGAAGCTCCACATTGACTATGCTTTCACGATGAAACCGTTGGAAAAGTCCCAGGAAGCGATCGAAAGAGTGGAGGTACTCTTGAATTCCATTGGCTGTCACGGTGGAAATGTGTCTATCGTTGCTGCAAAGAACACAGGGGAGGCCCATGAAATTTCTCAACAAGTGTCAATAAGTGGACAAAAAGCTAGACACTTTTTGAAGAAAGTTTCCCAAGGAAAGCCAAGTCGATATGATGCTCAAAACAGCTCCAACCAGCAGGCAGGTAACCTTTGGGAAGGAGTTATGCAAAGCTACTACCGACAATGATTCAAATGGTGAGCTTGCAAACAAGCGCAAGCAAGTTTGGGCACATTTTGATAAAATGGTCAAGCTTATGGGCCTTAACAGCACAACAGAAGAACAACGCCAATCATTTCAAGAAGCCTTGGCGGATTTTACCAAGGTCTTCACCCTTTCTTGGGGTGAAAATAACATCACACATTATATGGTAAGTCATTTTACATGGTGTATTCATTACAAAGGATTGTTTTTATTTAATAATGTGGATAGTTTACTCATGTGAACAGCATATCTTGTTTGCGCATGGTGCATTTTTTATGTACAAGTATGGATCGCTTGAAATTTTTAGCACTCAAGGCATAGAGAAGTCCCATTATCGAGCAAGGGGAGTGTACTTCAAAAATACTCGACATGGTGGTGGAATGGTGCAATCCAACTATTTGGAGGAGATGTTCAATTGGTTTTTTCGCACAACATTTGCTCGTAAGCTCACAATGCAGCGTGCGCGACAATCCAAGATTGCTATTGAAGTGCGGAAATGGAGTCGTCAAGAACATAGCAACAAGTGGCAAATGTCGCAAGGTCCCACCAAGCATGCTGCATGGCGGCGATGTAGAGTGTGACAAGGATCAAAGTGGATACTGCGCGAGTCACTAAACGTGAACGCAGGGTCCAACTCTTAGTGACATGTTTATTTAAAAAATAATACTTTAAAAAAAAATAGTGTGAACAGGGTCCTTTTTAAATGGGCCCTTATAAATATTGCATGCTCTCATAAACCACTCATTTCTTAAGAACAGGTGAGCTCTTACCAACGAAATGGCACACACCAAACAAACCGCGAAAGACCATCCGCCTGCCAACAAAAACACCCTCCAAGGATGTGAGAAGCCGTCATGGCTTAAAGGCACAAGAAAACGGCCACGAACGCCTAGCCGTTCCAGGAACTCATCTGGTAGTGGGCATGGTGGTAGGGCACGAGAGTCATTGAGGACTCTTGAATCTCCACCTCCTCAAGATATAACACCTAGAAGGAGAATGAAGCAATGTGCCCAGCGTTGGAGAGAGGAAGAGGGCCAGCAAACAACAGAGTCCGATAGGGAGCAGCCGTCGCGCCACCAATCACAAGCAGGACCATCCAGGACTCGGGTGGTCCATACAGACACTGAATCAGAGAGTGAGCCACCATGGCTGCGAGAAAAAATACCGCGCACACACCGGGTGGCCGTTGGGGGGAAGACATTGCCTGGAGGCCAGGGAGCTCTCCCCACACAACAAGATCAGCAGCCAAGGGAAGAGGAAGAATCAGAAGAGGCTACAAAACCAGCCCCTAAGTATGTAAACAGGCGCAAGTCTAAGTTTTTCAAGAAGCCTAAACGCCGCCTGCCAGAAAATGTGCAAGTGTCCCCAAGACAATCGCAGCGGCGCCGAAAAATAGCAAGGGCATTTGCAGAAATCCGCCACTACCAGAAGACGACGGAGCTTTTGATTCGACGCGCCCCCTTTGCTCACACTGTGAAGGAGGTGCTTCAAAGCTATGGAAATTAGTATAGAATGCAAGCAATAGCGCTAGAGTCTATTCAAGAAGCTGTAGAGGCCCACATCATTTCAGTGTTGGAAGATACCAACCTATGCGTCATGCATGCAAAGCGAGTGACAATACAGCCAAAAGATATGCAGCTTGCACGTCGATTGCGACGAGACTTCGAGCATTAGCCGAAGTTACCCCTCTTTTTGTATTGCACACCCTTATCTTTGTAATGATTTGACTTTCCAATGACAATATGATCAACAGTTGTGTCTACTGTGTCTACTATCTTTGTAATGAAATGACTTTGTAATTTCAAGTTCTATATGTAATTTCAGTCAATTTCAGTAAATTTGTGCTTTTTAAGTACCCTTGGGAGTAGATAAGCTTATAAGGGGCAATAAAAATCCTGGCCACAAGGGCGCGCAAATGGCCCATCCATCAGTTTTGGATGGGCCATTTGCACGCCCTTGTGGCCAAGCTTTTTTTTGCCCCTTGTAGGCTTATCTACCCCCAAGGGTACTTAAAAAGCACAAATTTACTAAAACCTATTGGTTTTACAACATTATTTTACATGGATCCTTGTGGACACCCTTTTTTGGCCATTTCAAGCTTTGAATTCCCTATAGGATATCAAAAAAAAAAACATATTGTGAAACCAAGTGTCTATGCAACATTAATTTTGATTTTTCAAATGTTCAATGTAATTGGACTTTTTGGTGCAGGGGTGTACTAGGTAGAGCTAAAGCAGGTGATAGTGTGCTGGAAACTTCATTTCATAATTGATTTCACCTTTTCTAATGTCCTTGAGTGTAAACATATGCTGGAATTGCCATAGAAAGGGTGCATCTAAATTAATGATGCAAAACCAATTCATTTCAATAAATTTGTGCTTTGTAAGTATCCTAGGGGGTAGATAAGCCTACCAAGGGCCAAAAAAAGCCTGGCCACAAGGGCGCGCAAATGGCCCATCCAAAACTGATGGATGGGCCATTTGCGCGCCCTTGTGGCCAGGCTTTTTTTGGCCCTTGGTAGGCTTATCTACCCCCTAGGGAACATAAAATACCTAAATTTACTGAAATTGACTGAAACTACCTACAGAACTTGAAATTACAAAGTCACTTATCAAAACAATTTTCATATCACTAATTGAAACAATTTTCAAGATTGACAAATCACATTCAAAAGAATTTGCAAGATAGAGAGACAATTTCAAATATTTTTTATTACTTCCAAAACGGTGATTTTACATCATGTATCTGAGGAGTTCATAATTTTTTTGACCATTTCCTGGCGCCTATTTTGCGCGCAAGGCAACTCCCCAGTCAAGAGGGAGTGCGCTATGGCCTTTGGGTCAGTTGAGCCAATGGAAGCATGTATCCCTATCTGGGCAAGCAGTTTACCACAAAAACCAGTGCCAAACGCTGTGCATACAAGGGATCTACGCACTAGGAACACTTGATGCGCAGTTTGAGCAATGGTGCTCAAACACAAAAACTTGCTCAAAGCTTTTAATGACCAAGTCATACAATGGGCTTGGGGAGTAAATTCATTATGGATAATGGCCAGATCGCCAGGGGGGAGTTGTCCTAGGTAATGCGCAAGGGAAGCTTGAGGTCCAAAGCCCATCCGCTTGCCACCCGTCCTTGCAGCAAAATCATCAACCTCCACGACATCCTGTCATAAACTGATGAAGGTTGAGAAAAAAGACAATGAAGGATAAAATAGTAACATGAAATTTAGGATACAGTTTACCTCCTGCTCCTTGTCGTCCTCCTCCCTGTTGCCCTTTGCATCCAAGTCAATGCTCCCATGCACCACAGATACGACCTTTGGATCATCAGATGGGAGGTTGCATAATGGTATAGGCATCCTAGCAGCCTCAACCTTGGCTTGCGTGGCTTGGAATTCTTCATCAGCCACGTGCAACTGCTCTGCTTCGAGGACCTCCGCACATACAACTGCAATAGTGTCAGCAACAGAGTCCCCATTTGGCAAGAGCTTGCTTTCTAGGGCATCTGGCGTATTGTCTAAGGGACATTTGGTGCTGTTGCATAGCACGCTCAAGCATTCATCCATGCGCAGGTCAAATGCTTTCTCCAAATCATGCAGGAACACATACTCCTCCCCATCCACTAACACTGAGGAGAAGCGGCTGATTTCTACCTCTGGGATAGCCACATCCGTCAGTGGTAGTGGCACTGGAGTGTCACTAGGGCCAGCCGCAACTATGTATTTCTCAACCAGTTCCTCAAGACGCCTAGGGTACTCGAGCCGGTGTGCCTTTCCTTCCGTTGCAGGGTTCATGGGGATAACCTGCTGCTCCTTGGTGTCCTTGATAAAGGACCCAACCTGAAGGTGTGGTAAGCGAAGCTCCTTCAAATTAGGTTCCTCGCTCACCAAGAAGATAAATGTTGCGAGCCGAGAAAGGTACTCCACCCCCAACTTGTGCTTCTTGAGCGTCGACACCCCTAGGGCTTGCTCGTCCAAGTAATGGTCTGCATCGGTTGCAATTTCTTGGAATCGTTGCAACCGCTTGGAGAATGGGCGATCACCTTTGTGTATATAGCGCAAAAGATCGCAAGGCACCCAGATCCCTACATGTGGGGGATAGATACAGAATATTTTATGATGTGCTCCTCCATGAACGCAAAAATCTCGGCAAATGCATCCATGTGAAGGGCAACTGTGGCATCAAGGTCAGGGAGACGAGTAAAAAAGGTGTGGAGGTCCAACTTCCCTTTGTATTTGGTGTCCTCGAGGAAGAGGATGAAGCGTGACAAAGGGGTGGATGTAGCTGCAGATGCAGAGGCTGTGGAAGCATCCATGTCTAGCCTGGGGTGTAGACAGAGAGTGGAGGAGCTCAAGAGTTGCAAAAGTGAAAATAGTGAATGAGTTAGGTGGCCCCCCTTTTATAATGGACCCTTTTTTTAAGACATTAAAAAAAAAAGACACTTTCACCAAAAAATGATTTCTCATCCCAATGCAAAAAATTATATTCAAATGCATGATTTGCTGAAGCAAATCATGTTGATTACAGCGGGGATCATTTTGAAAATTGCAAGAGTTACAAAGTTATAAGATCGATAGCATAGTTCCATCCATCCCCCACTCCTCCTCGACCTTCAGTTTGTCTTCCATTCTCTTCCCAATCTGCGGACATTCATTACAATAAGCATCCAATGATCGACAAACCATGATGTATTGAAAATGTGGTGGAAGGATTCTTACCTTGTGACCTTGTAAACAAAATTGTGCTTGTTGAAGGGCCTCAAAACCCATAATAACCAAATGTTCTCGAACATTACTGAGAGTCCAATGCTTGTTCACTTGGACTGCCTCCAAAGCATCGTTTGGCATCTTCACTGCAATGTCAAAGCTTGCAATAGCGCCATCTACACTCTGTAAGGGAGTCCACACTCCAAGCTTGCACATCCAACGATCATAGTGAAATCGTATGTACAAGGAGGTGCGGGATTTCAAATAGCGCATTCCAATACCTGAAGCTCCAACCTTACAACGGTACAGGTCCCCGTTGTGCATACCCTCCACAAAACCCCAGTCCTCTTCTAAAAGCCTTCCTAACTCCTCGTAATGCGCATCTTTACATACAAGCATTGTGGTAGTCTCCACAAATCCAAACTCTTTAAAAATGTGCACAAAACAATGAATAGGCAAATACCAACTCAAGCCCACAGACCTAGAAGCTTTAGAGTATTTCAAAGAGTTTTGGACATCCATTATCATCTTTTGCTTGAAAGATGATACCGACCACAAATCTGGCACCGGCCACTCCATACTTAATAAGGAAGTTACTTTGATGGGTTCAAGCGTTCCAAACGCTTGTGTAGAAGTAGGGACAATATAGGAGTGAGAATAGAAGAAAATCCTTCTTTGAACCAGTTTGGTTGGGCAAAGATGTGGGAACATTATTGCTCCAATATCCGCATGTATAGCATTGAATGTGCCGGAGAGACTATGTAGTGGCTGCTCCTCCACCAACGTGGATGGAAATATGACTATAAATGCATGACAAATCTTAAGTATGAATCCATAATAACATTACACTGTGATTTCACGCCTAGCTTTGTATTCTCAAAACATGTACTTACAATGTGTCGGAAATCGAGGTGGTTGTTGCAAATGCATGGTTGACATTGAGAAAACATGTTGCACAATGGCTACGGTCCCCTTGTCTTTGCGGTTCTTAAAGCCAAGGAGCTTTCCTTTCCAATGAAGATCCAAGTTTGCATGATTCCGCACACGATGAAGGCCAATAGCAAATGGTTGCATGTATACCCAAGCACCTTTGGTGAACTCTTGTGGCACCCACTCATCATCTACACCTCTAGTGTTGTGGCATGCAAGTGTTGTGACCTCATCCTTTGGCCGCCTTTGCGAAGTAGAGTTGGCCATGGTTGAGCAAAGAAAACTAGGAGGAGGAGAAGGACCTTGCTTATTGCTACAATGTACAAAGGATAAAATGATATGAGAAGGTGGATAACCCTTGTGGTAATGGGAGGAGAAGGTGGATAACCCTTGCTTGGTGTGGCAATGGGAGGAGAAGGTGGATAACCTTTGCTTGGTGTGGCAATGGAAGGTGGTAGGAGGGAGGAGAGAGGAGCTTCCTTGCTGCAGCAATGGAGATGGTGTAGAGAGAGAGAGAGAGAGAGAGAGAGTGTTGGAGTAGAGGATGAGTGTGATGGTTGCAACCAAGGAGGGGTTGGAAAAGGGGGGTTCTAGAGAGAGAAAATCGCTTTTTACCTAAGAACTACTTTTGGAGGAGCTCTGGATAGCAAAAAAAGATTTTTCAAAAGTTTTTTAAAATTTTTGAATTTTAGGATTTTTGGGTGCACGTTTTGACTTTTTGAGGTCAAAAAATGCTTTTTTGACCATAAAATAGTTTTAGGAGGGTTTTAAGAAGATGAAATTTGAGTTTTGAAAATTTTAAAAATTTTCAAATTTTTTGGATTTTTTCAAAACCGGATCAAAAGGAGGGAAGTTGGAGGTTCCATATGGCCCACCCACCCCCGCCCGCCTCACCCCACCCCACCTTCTCACTAGGTAAGAGCCCATTTAAGAAGTGTCCCCCTACAATGTAATGACAATGGGTTTTACCGGGCTTATGAAGAATACAAAATTCAAATTCCATCAGGAACATCATTCATCTTATGAGTCGGCCTTGAATAATGACTTTGTTGATCAAAAATAATAATGCCTGATGATCCACATAAAAATGAAATAGCTTGCCCAGCAAATGGTGTCAAAATTTGGTAGCAATGAAAACCATTCCTAAGGCTTCTCTTTCAGTAGTGGTATACCCTTGTTCAGTCTGACTGAATCTGAATATACTGGATAATCAGTTCTGCCTTCTAGCTGAGCCAATATTGCTCACATCGTCAGTCCTGAAGCATCTACATGTACATGAAAAATGACATCCCAATTCGGTTGCCGAAGTAATAGCTTGGTGATAATAGCATTCTTTAAACTCTGGAAATTTTCCTCACATTCAGCAGTCCACTGAACTTGCTGGTCTTTTTTGTGAGTATGATCATACAAAGGTAATGCCTAGGAAGCAGACAAATCTTCTATAAAAATTGATATATCCCAAGAAAGAACTTAACTCTGATGCATTGCGAGACGCCTTGGCCTGTTGGACACACTAAATCTTGATATTGGTCATTTCTATACTATTCCTGGACACTACATGTACCAGTAGTTGTCCTTTCCAGACCAAAAAAACAGATTTAAATGGGTTCAAACAGATCCGCTTTTCCTGAAAGCGCTGGAAAACCATTTCCGAAAAAAGTAAATACTTCTCCTCTGTTGAATATACAGTGAAGTCATCCATAAATATGGCAAGGAATCGGTGAAGAAATTCATTGAATATTTCCATCATACAACATTGAAAAGTTGTTGGAGCGTTGCAAAGACCAAATGGCATTACCAGATACATGAATGCTCCCCACCTCAGTAATGAAGGTTGTTTTACTCCGGTCCTCGGGAGCAATCTGTAATTGGTTATAACCACTATAACCATCCATGAAGCTATACATCTCATAACCTGCAATTTCGTCAAGCAGCATGTTCGTAAAGGGTAAGGGAAATGGATCCTTGTTGGTCTGAGCATTCAGCTTTCGATAATCCACACAGACTCGAAGATTTCCATTCTTCTTAGGTACCACCACAATGGGAAATAACCAATCACTACTGGCTACTTCAGTAATGAATCCAGCCTTCAGAAGGTTATCATTCTCTTCCTTGACGTTCTTAGCATAATTGGGATTCATTTTGTACCTTTGCAACCTTACTGGTCTTGCATCTGGTTTTAATGGTATTCGATGTTGACATGCCTCTGGAGTGAACACGTCTTTATAGTGTTGAAACATGTGTCGGGCCTTTTCTTTCATTACTGGATTCAGGTACTTATTGACTTTGATGATTTTAGGATTTTCCTCCGAACCCAGATTCCATTCCTCTATTTCCTGATCATCTCGAAGCAACCAGTTAGGCCCACCACCTTTTCGTTTGGTTGACTCCTCAGCATAATTCCAAGACGGTCTACTATTCTAATTTTCAGTGACATCTACAGAATATTCCTATTCAGAAACCACTGGTGTACTGGAATCAACTGGTTCTTCTGGCCTTCCAGTTAGTTGAACTGGACATTCTCCAGAGTTCACTTCAGTGAACTGGTCTAAAAATTGCTTCTTTTGATTTTCAGTCTGATCCTTGTCCACTAACACTGCATTGAGATCTATTTTGGTTAATGGAAAAATATTCATTGCCGCCAGCATCCTCTCAATTTTCTTCACCTTATACTTCTGGCATAGCTCTTTTGGTCGCAGCTCCTTCCACCAGCTCCTAGTGTTATTTGTCTGAATCTGAATTATGTTATTGGCACCTTGTATTGTCAAAGTTTGATTAGCATAGCCGTGAATAGCCTATGTCGTTCGCAACCATGGGCGCCCCAGTAACATTCCATATGCACCTTGCACGTCTAGTACTAGGAAGCTAGTTTTGAACTTTTCTTTGCCTACTCTTATCTGCAGACTCTCTATCATACCAGTTGCCTGCACCATGCGATAATCCACCATTCGAACTTTGAAAGGTGTTGGTTTCAAGTTTGTAATACCCATCCTTTGTTGAAGATGTGCCCCCAGGATATTTACTCCTGCTCCTCCATCAAGTATGACACCAACTAGTGGCTCCCACTGTTTTCTAACCTTATAATCTACCTGGATCACCGGCACTTCATCATCTCTGACATCAGCCAATTCAACTGCTCTGGCTTCCGCCTCAGCCTTCCTGTGTTGTCTGATGAACTTCGCTGCTTCAGGCAAAGTTTTTCTAATGTCATCTAGCTCAACTGTGAGTTTTTGAATTATGTCATAAATCTTGACATGAATTTCCTCCCTCTCATGATCAGAGTTGTTATCAGAACTTGAAGAATCGAAAGTTTCTGCACAATACCATTCCTTTGTTCTAGTGCCTTTAGCGCTTCTATCAGTTCCTAATTATCAATCATCGGTTCATTCTTAGGATCAAAATCTCTTTGTAACTCCTCAGTGATAGGGTCAACGCGGTAGGATGGTTTACCACCACGACTGGTTTTTGGTGCCATCACTTCAGTTGAAAATTCTAACTGAGAGAAGAGTTTTCTGGTCAATGAACCAACGGCTCTAACCACCGTGATCACCAAAATGGAATTGGAGTTGAACACTTTCAGATAGCTAATTTCAGTGTTAGAACTTACAGCTACTGGTAAGTCGTCAGTTCATTCAAAGAAACTGGAATAGAATGTGAAAATTGGACTGAAATAGTTAGCTCAACTTTTTGAAATAGTATACTGGACTGAGAAATAGACAGGATGACTGGAGAAGTGTTCACAGTTCAGATTCAGATTCATAGCTCATGAGTAACCGTTACAAGGTATATCATACTGAAGCTCAATTGACTATAGTAGTTATGATTACAAAGTGGATTTACAGGCAAAAGATTGTAGCTCAGGAACTGCTTAGGAAGCTAAACCAAGAGAACTAAGGAGTAAGAATTCAAAAGACAAGCCGCCCGATTACAAAGTAATGGGTCTATTTATGGCCTCTAGAGTTACTGTAGTAACTGCCGTGATAATTACTGTTGTGTGACCAATCCACTGTCTGGCTTCCAGGAGATAGTTCCCGCCTGCTAGAACCGTCTTCGCCTTCTACAGTTCCCCTAGGATAGCATCCTCATATTGGAGAGGAGAGACGAAAAAGTCTTCTTTGTCGACATAGCTTTGAACATGAAGCATCAATTTTCCAATCAAGGGAGTAACGGAGGCTTGCTGTCCCCTGAAAGTTGTGTCAGCCGTTACAATATCTCCCATTTCGAAAGCTTGAATGCCCAACTTGGTGGCCAACTCCATTGATATGAAGTTGTGAGGAGAGCCAGGTCAAACAAGATGAAGGCATCATGCTCCCTTACCTTCCCCAAGCATAGGAGAGAGATGATCCTTTGCAATAGGAGCATCCTCTTTTGGAGCTTCGATGTTGGAAGCCCTAAGAGTCTCATTGCGAGCATTTTTCTTGGGGCAACAACGATAGCCATGTCCTTGCTCCCCACACTTAAAACACTTGTGGTCCTTGTGAAAAGCTTCAAGCTCTTCATGAAAGAGTTTGTTTTTACCTTTGTAAACTCTTTTCTCCTTGGACCTATTGTTGTTGTTGTAGGAAGTGCCTTGGGAAAAAATTTGGGCATTGGTTTCCCCTTTGCATCATTTTTGTCTTTGTTTTCCTTGGGTTTGACATTCCGTCTAGCCCCTTGTTGGAAATTGATGCGGGAAGCAACCATGGTGTGGTGGATTACTTCGGTGATAGAACTAGGCCGTTGAGAGTTGACATACTCGGCCATTTCTTCAGGTAATCCCGCACAAAATTGTTGCTTTTGTTCGGTGGAGTCTATCTTTTGGAAGACAGTAGCCTTGAGATGTAAATCCCAAAAGTTAACCACATATTTGTGAATAGACTCATGTGAGAGAAGCTTCAAACTGCACCATTCGGTAAGTACTTTGTCATTTGCATCACTTGCAAGGAATTGCTTCATGATGGAAACTCTTAGAGTTTTCCATGTCTTTGGGGCTTCACCATTGCCACGAAGGTTAGCCCACCATTGACGAGCCGATTTCTGAAAGTGCATAGCTACATGGCGTAGCTTGGAGGACTCCGTAAAGTCCTCGTCTCCAAAGGCCGCATCAAATTGTTGGATAAAGGTCAATACTTTGTCGGTGGCACCAAAGGTGCTATCATAGGTGAGAAAAGAGATACTCTTTCCTCCCTCTTTGAACTTCTTGAGCTTTTGTGATCTTCGCCCTACAGGGTATGATTTGCGATGTCCTCCTCTCTTATATTCTCTAGGAGAATAGCCATAGATTTTGTCAGAAGAGGAGGAAGGTGAAAAAAAAGGAGAAGAGGATGACCTCTTTCATGACCTTTTCTTCCTTTGTTTCCTCTCTTCCCTTTCGAAGTGACTGAGGAGGACTGTGTGTTGACCGTTTCCTCATGGGAGGAGTTTGTGATTGTCTAGACCGCTGTCTTCATGGAGCCACATCTTCAGAGGAACTTAGGGATTCATTACTTTCTTGTTCTTTGGATTCCTCCTTTCGTATGAGAGAGTCTTCTTTTGGGGGTCTCATCAAGAGGCCTCTCTTGGAGAGGAAGGAAAATCCCATAAGCACGAAGTTGTAACTTCGGCTTGCAAAGTAGAGTTACCCATAGCTTGATGCAACCTAATAACAAGATAATTGATAAACATGGGGACATCATCATAAGCACCTTCATGTGCAAAATCAAAGTTATCAATGTTCATTCTACTTTCTTGGTTATTGTCAGTCATGCTAATTATACTTATGTGTTTACTTAGTGTATTCTTTGGCAACTCAAAACCTTAGTTGCTACTCCTCTTAGCCTTTGAAAATAAGCACTTAAGTATCTACACCCACGGCTCGAATTGGTTATTTATAAAGAGTAGTGGGATGAGTCTTACATAACAAAATTACCAAGGGATATCGGACTCCTTATGACTCAATAATAATAAAACCGTAAGCAAGTCTAAAAAGATCCCATTATTAAGACCAAAGCTTCCGAGGTGTGCACCATATCTCACATAGTGGGCTCAACAAAACCAATAATAGATCCAAGTCCCACTTATCTTAATATAATTAACAAAATCAACCATTAATACTTAAGGACCTCTCTTCTTAAGCAAGAAATGAGAAACCAAATGCTCTGATACCAATGTAATAAAAATGACCTATGAACTTTGAGAATAACAAAATTAAGAGAATTAAAAAGAGCATTTTTATGAGATTACTTTGATAACATAGAAGGTTAACATAATTGATGGTAACAACATGAACATAGTACTTAATTGACTTGACATGAACAATACTTTTGCAAGAGAGAGTATTAGAGAACATGACAATAGTTGAGGATTGGATTTACTTGGAGCCGATCCCCCCTTCCAAAAGTCGTTTGTATTACAGATTCTCCCATTAAGATCGGCATAGTTGTCTTGCACAAGTACCTAGGCCAAGCTAACCTCTCCTACGGAGTCTCTCCCTAACATAATGATAATGCACGTTGATTGTTAGTGTTGGTGAAGATCCTAACACTCAAGCCAGTCAAAAGGCATTTGAGAATAGCATTGAAGAGACAACTAGAACTAATCATTAGGTTTCTTCTTGTTCAACCAACGTACGCATGAGTTATCAAGCATGAAAGAAATACGAGTAAGAACACTCATGAGATGAGTGTCGTAGAAACCGACCCAATCCGAGTATAAAAAAGTATGTTAATCTATCAACAATGAAAGAGGGATAAAATAACCCAAGATGTATAGTGCCACTCAAATAACAAAAGTTTTGCTTAGCTTCCTTCCAATGCATAGATCCTAGGCTATGCATAAATCTACTCATCTATGAGATTGCATACCGAATATCTCCCAATGTAAGGTATACATAAATCAGACGATCAACATCCTACTCACAAAGAGTAGTCTCCAACATCACGAAGACTTACGTTTCAAACCTATGTCCATAGGAGCACAAATAGGCCTACAATCTTTGAGGCTGAATCCACACCATATGGTCTTATATACATAAATCAAACAATCAACATTCTATTAACAGAGTACCGCAACAAACTTTCCATTAGCTGAACCATCTTGGTATCCCTTCAACACCAAAGCAACTTCACCACTTGACAAAGATACGCTATCTTCTCCTTATGTTGGCCTCATTGACAAAGAACTACATTGGCCTCCTTATGTTGAACCTCCTCTTCGATTATCACAGAAAGGTTGGACACTATTGTGCACATAAAGAGTTTTTTCCAATTTAGGAACGCACAAATTAGGCACCTTTAGTCTACAATTGCAGATGTAATGCAAAAGACACTCCTGCATCCCGACAGTTTTTTCTACCGCTTTACATTAGATGGAAAACAGCACCCTAAAATAACTGAACACGAGGGCGCATTCATTTTTCCCTTTTTTTTAAAGGAAAAAAAGCTTTGCTAAGATACATTCTTAGAGGAGAAAACATAACTAATACACATCTTGAGCCTGATCAGGCAAGTCCCAAATTACAAGCACCTGCTGCTTCATGCAAGGCCCTACTTGCAAGGCTAAACAGCAGAACCCCTTCAAAGGGTCAAGGCTCTTGGTAGCACTTAGCTTTGGGACCTCCAGCTCACACGATCAACAAGGCATTGACCCGCTCACAGATGGGGATGCTTCTCCAAGGAGGTAGAATCCATAAGGCCCCTAAGAGTTTTGCCATCATCATAGGAACTTCGACATCATCAGAAAAAGGAATGGTTTAATGCTTGCTTTGCAGTTAGTCGCTCTCTAGGGTTGTAATTCAGAAGTTGCCGCAGTAAATCAGTAAGTAAATATGCGAAGTCACCAGCATGCTTGGCCACAAGATCCTGTCACGATCCAATTTGTCAGCACGATACCTTTAATGCTTTTGTGACTAGAAATGATGCCCAGGGAGCAGTGAAGACTTGCCTCCAGTCGCCGCAATCTTTGCACTGCTCGTATGCTTTTGCTTGATGACGCTCCCTCTGGCCAATCAAGTTCCCAGTTGTGCCTGAAATACTTCGCAGCTTCTCTTCTGCAAACAATCAAAGCCTTACATCAAGACCAAGCCTTCATAGCCTTATTAGCCTCAACTAACCAACTCTAAATCCACCAAAAAAAAAGCTCATGCATTGCAGAATTGTTTTGGACTCAGACTAAATATTTTACAAGACACAGTTATGTGGGTACAACTGGCCCCCAAGAAGTTAAGCTTGTATCTGTATGGTCACAGCTAGAAACCATGGTGATTCATGCATTTCATTAATCACCAAATCTTCAAACAATAGAAGAATCCCACACATGAAAATAAGTTTTCCTCAAAGCAACCTTTACTGTTCATCAACACCCTTTCAACCTGGACAAAGTTTATCTTGCAAAAGCTGTGCCATATTTGAATAGTTCTAGAGCGAAGACATAAGGAGAGGTCATGTCTGTGATTAACAATTTAAGGGCACAACGCTCGATTACTAGGCTTTTTCTATTTTTTGAGAGCCCAAGTGATTAAATTATATTAGTTACTGTCATCAATACCCTATGACTACTTACGTTGAATGCTGAATTAACCAAGGAGGAATAGGACCAAGGACGCGTTCCATCATAGCAAGATGCTCTATATCTTCATGAGTATCAAACAGTAGCTCACCCTGTGACAACAACACAGTAAATCAAAAATTAGTGGCATGTCACATGAGGCATACCAAAATGAAGGCGAAAAATACCAGAGAAAATACCGAGCAAAGTTCAATTAGAATGCAGCCCACACTCCACATGTCACAAGGATAACTCCAACCAAGGCCTGAATAACAGATCACCAACTCCTTCAACTTTCTTAAAAAGAGGAATGTCAAATGGCGACACTGTCCACTTTACAAACACACAGATTTTTCAAGATATCGATGGCCACTACCTAATGTGACTTCAGGAGCTCGGTAGTGCCTGGTAGAAACTACACACAACCTGTGTTCCTTGTGAGTCTTAGTGCTACCAAAATCAATCAGCTTGACATTACTAGACTTTGGGACTCGTAGCTGCACAGCATACAATGTCAATATACTCTCCAAACACATCCATTATACTTTTGACAATGCAGCAATCAACACTGGAGTGTCAGTCAGTTTACCTTAGAGTCAAGGGCTTCAGTGTACTCCGAAGAGATAAGAAGAACATTTTCAGGCTTCAAGTCTGTGTGTATATACTTCAGGCTATGCATGTCTGTAGTATTAATCAAAAGACCATTTCTGTATGATTAGCGTCTACTATAACAGCGAGGAGACGACGCGACGAATGGATTGTTCCTAGAAACACATCACATACACTCCACAGATTCCAGAATCTGTCGACAAATTCTCCGAGCCGTATTAACCGTAAACGGATGAAAGTCATTAGCCTTTAAAAAATCATACAAGCTGGGACCAAGTTTCTCAAAGACCTGCAGTACCACAGCAATCATACAGAAAAATCACACAACAAAGTAAGGATAAGGCTTTCTACTATGTATCTCACTCTAACTAGCCAGGAGCAATACTTACGATGCAGATATGGTTTTGGTATTTAAACCACCTCCTGAACTGAACACAAACTCTGAGAGACAGTAGCGAAAGTCAGTTCACATATACTTTTCAAAGCCAGCCCTCATCAAATAAAAATGTGAAAGCAGACCGAGCTCCAATCTCATTCTTGCCGATTTGGAAAAGGACATCTATTTCAGTCATTGCAGCCTCCTGATACAACTTTGAACTTCGTAAGACCTTGATGGCTACAGCTTCATGAGCATCCCTATCCCAACATTCCAAAACCTGCCCAAAAGTTCCTTGCCCCATCTTGCGAACAATCTTGTCTGCAAGAAGGCAAACACATGTAAACAAACTTTTGAAGCCTAAACCACACGGTTTACATACAACATTCCCTACACATAGCTCCTTATGGCAAAATCATTACAGCGAGGGGTTAGGCTTTCTCCAAGATTGAACTTAAAATGCCCATCCTCATCGTCCTTACGCCATTTCTTCACCGCCTTGTTAGCAGGTCTTGCAGCACATTTAAAATCCAGACACTTCTTTTGAGGGTCCTGAGTATCAGTGACAGGAGGGACCTCCTAAAACCAAAGGACAAATCGCTTGCAGTTTTAGATCAAAGTTCTGCTGAATCCTAAAAACCATGGAGTCTTGCTTTTCAAGGAGACAATAGACACAAACAAAGCCAGAAAAAGGACAACAGAAGAAACCCTAGAAAAATCGTGGGGGGCGCCCTCTCCATAGTAGCAACTACAGCCGTGTTAGAAAAAAGCATGCCGCAGATAAATGGGCGCCCAAGCAGAGGAATCTTACCTTGAAATCATGGGGCTCTGGTGAATGAGTGCACCCAGCGCAGGAAGCAGCATCCTCACAACGCCGACGCTTCGACGGACGAGCTTCCTCTTCAGAGGAAAGAAGGTCGACTGCCATCGTTAGTCTAAGAGAGCAAATACGTATGACTCTGAAGCATGAACACGAGAGAAAGCCCGTATATATAGCTACGACGAGGCAAACCGATGTCCACGTATAAATTTTCAATTTGGTTCTAAGTATGCCCAAAATAAAGAAAATGAAAAAGCAAATCCTCCTAAACTATAGAGTGCTTCGTTAGCTATTTTAGATCGAATTGAGATCGAACAAAATATTGGAAACTGAGAGAGAGAGAGAGAGAGAGAGAGAGAGAGAGATTTTCATGAAAGAATGTTAGATTTTTTACCTAAGAGTGTTTGGGATATCGATCGTCGTGGTTCAGTCGTGTACCTCCACAAAAATTTGTTACTCATCGTAATGCTTCAGAGGGGTACCTCGCAAAAAACCACAAGGAGTGTTAAGAGTTTTGTCAAGCTCAATGTTCATGATCATACAAGATGTCAATGTCATTGTTTGTTGTTCCATTTTTTATGTTTCAAAAAAAAGAAAACATGCAAGTCTCCTTGCATGGGGGAGTTTGCACAATCTTCCCCAATTTTTTTAATACGAGGGAACGTGCCATTCCCACGACAGCGTGCAATTTTCAATGTGTTCGTTAACTGCATTCTCAGTGTCAAAAATCAAGAAATGATAATGCTTACTCAGCGCGCGATTGAATGTCTATCGCCAGCGAACTTCCTTGCATCAACGATGTTGGGCATCTCCTGCACTTAACCCGCTACAAGAGACGATACCACAGGGAGGATACCCTTCAAGAAGTTTTTGTGCTATTGTGAGGACACCACATTTTGTATACATATCAATCAAACCACCACCAAGCATGAAATTGTACTCCCAACAAACGTTGACTAGCAATCATATCGTCAATTCTAATATCTATAGCTGCGTACGTGATTGCATCTACTGACCCGCATGCCTTCTAGATTCCTATGTAGGCGTAGTTGATTGCATCTGGATAGAGACCCTTTCTGCGATCCTGTGGCGGCGTTCTGCACAGGAAGGTCCTCGGGCGCTTTTCGTGCGTTCTGAAGATCACCATATGTGACGTACACATAGTCCCAAGCACAACTTCTTTCATGTATCGCTCATTGGCCTTGCTCTTGTTGCGCACATCCCACAGTGAGTGCATTAAAGGAGTCCACACTGCAGATAGAAAGATGAAAATAGCCTAGAGCTTTCTGGGCTTGCTCCTGCAGTGTGTATCCAATGCATTGAAAGAGATGCCATTCCCATCATTTAATGCATTCGACAAGCAACATTTCGGGCAAAATGGTTATGAAGAACATGCCCATGTCATATTGCATCTTTGAAATTTATTTCAGAGCTTCGTCACCTGCCCTTGCTTGACATAACTGGATATAAAAGCACTCCAAGAGACTTCGGTTGGTGAGAAACCATCACTTTTCTGAAGCGCAACACATGTGTCATAATTATCGACCAAGATTGTGCCAAGCGCTACATCTTTTTTCAACAACCTCTGAACAACAATAAAAAGCTCATTTTTTGTGCCCGTATCAGCCTCTTGCATAGAGACACATGCCTGCAATGTGGACACGTAGGTGATACCATATGGAGAGTGGCCCACATCGGCATCTTGTGTACAAACTTATGCCTTCAAGATGCACGCATATGTGATTGCATCTAGAAAGAGTCCCTCACTTCAGATCCGTTGGAAAACATATCAACCGAGGCATTGCCAAGCACGGCATTTTTTTGTAACAGCTACTATTAAAGAGAATTTTCAAGCCCATATCGACATCTTGCGTACAGCCACAAGCCTTCAAGATGCATGCATGTGTGATTCCATCCGGAAAGAGGCCCCCACTTTGCATCCGCTGAAAACAACTGAGAGCTTTCTGGCCCTACTCCCGTTGCGTGTATCCCGCAATCAATGCACTCCAAGAGACGGCATTTGGGAGAGAGATCCCACAACCAGTGCATTCCCATACTTTGCATCCCTTGAAAATAGCCTAGAGCTTTCTGGAGTTGCTTCTCTTGCGCACATCTCGCAATCAGTGCATTCCAAGAGACAATATTCTGGTTAGGAAGCTCCTCCAGCACTTTTTGTGCTTTCTCAAGCTCAACACATTTGGCATACATCTCGACCAACATAGTCCCAAGCATGACATCTTTTCTCAATAGCCTCTAAAGCCACTCTTCTTACGCACGTCCCACAATTAATGTGGGCAGACAGGAAGCTCATCAAGCACTTTTTGTGCTTTCTCAAGCGCACCACATTTGGCATACGTATTGACCAAGATAGCGCCAAACACGACATCTTTAGCCTCTAATTAACAATATAATTGTGAATTTTTGTGGCAATATCAGCATCTTGCATAGAGCCACATGCCTTCAAGATGCATGCGTAGATGATTGCATCTGGAGAGAGGGCCTCGCTTCGCATACATATCGACCAAGGTAGTGCCAAGCACGACACCTCTTTTCAAGAGCCTTTGACTAACAATATAGTTGTGAACTCTTGTGCCCATATCAGTATCTTGCGTAGAGTCACATCCTTCAAGATGCATGCATAGGTGATTCCATTTGCAGAGAGGCCCTTGAGCCCTTGCTTCACATATATATGGACCAAGACAGTACTGCTCTTGTTGTGCACCTTCTGCAATCAGTGCATTCCAAGAGGCCACATTTGCTGAAAACAAACAAGAGCTTTATGGCCATGACATTGGGGAAAATCTTGCAATCAGTGCATTCCAAGAGTCCATACTTCGCACAAGAAGCTCGTCGAGAACTTGTGAGAGCCACATAGCCAAAATGTAAGCATGGCCTTCAAGACGAAAGTATAGGTGATTGAGTTTATGGAGATACACTTGCTTTGTATCTGCTAAAAACAGTCTCGAGATTTTCGGCCCTGCTCTTATTGCGCACTTCCCGCAATCAGTGCATTTCAAGAGGCGACATTTAGCATTCATATCAACCAAGACAATGCCAAGGATGACATGTTTTTTTAACAGGCTCTAACTAACAATATAATTGTGAATAATTTGCCCATATCAGCATCTTGCATAGAGCCACATGCCTTCAAGATGAATACGTAGGTGATTGCATGTGGGGAAAACAAACTAGAGCTTTCTCCTATGGGCAAAATCCCACAATCAGTACATTCCAAGAGTCCACACTCCGGATAGGAAGCTGAAAATAGCCTAGAGCTTTCAGGCACTACTCATGTTGTGTGTATCCTATGACCGATGCATTCCAATGCTTTGCATCCGTTGAAAACAACCTAGAGAAAGCTTTTTGGCCCTGCTCTTGTTGCACACATCCCGCAATCAGTGCATTCCAAGAGGCGACATTTAATGACGGTACCACATTTGGCATACATATCAACCAAGCACTGCCAAGAACGACATAGGCTTACCAACAACGCCAAACCAAGTATCTTCTCATCGTTAATTCTCTCACCCATGTCAACAGCTTGCATAAGGCCACTGGCCTTCAAGGTGCAAGCATAGGTGAATGCATTTGTAGAGAAGCCTTTCGTTTGCATCTGCTTCCTGTTGTGTGTATCCTGCAACCAGTGCATTCCAATGCTTTGTTTTCGCTGAAAACAGCCTAGAGCTTTCTGGCCCTGCTCTTGTTGCGCACATCCCACAATCAGTGCATTCAAAGAAGAGACATTCCTTGCAAGAATCTCCTCAAGCACTTTTTGTGCTTTCTCAAGCGCACCACATCTGGCATACATATCGACTAAGGCATTGCCAAGCACGACATCTTTTTTCATCAACAGCCCATGACTAACAATATTAATCTCAATTTTTGTGTCCATATGAGTGTCATGGATGCTTGCGAGTCAGTCGCTGCCTACATCATCGCTAGAAGGCTCTAGAAGAATCTAGAAGGATCAGAAGATTCTAGAAGTTCTAAAAGTATCAAGGAGATTCTAGAAGTTTCTAAAAGCTTGGAGAAGATTCCGGAAGAATCTATAAGTTTTTGGAAAGCTCTAGAAAGTTGAAGAAGGATCCAGAAGGTTCTAAAAGAACTAGAAGGATCCAGAAGGTTCTAGAAGATTCTAACCTCCTCAAGAAGAACCTAGAAAGTCCTAACCTCCTCAAGTAACCTCCTCAAGCACTAGTATAAATAGGGGTCTTGGGCCACAAGCCCCTCAGTCTTGCCAACACCAGTTGTGAGCCTCCTATGAGGAAATCCCTCTTCTAGTTCTTATGTTCAAGTCTTGTCCTTGCAATCAAGCCTTGTCTTGTACTCAAGTCATGTAATCCAAGTCTTGTATCTAGCTCTCTTAATAAAGTATTAAGTCTTGTAATCGATATTAAGCTTATCATCAAATCCAAGTTCTTGTACATTGTGAGCGCCTCCTCTTGCTCTCTTATAGCTATATACGCACTCATAACAGTTTGGCAAGACTACCATCTCTTAATCTTCTCAAGCCATCATGGAGCCGACGATGGAAGGTGTCATCAACGCATTGCAAAGCATCCAATCTCAGTTACAAGAACTTCGCCAGAGTAACGCTCAACTTCAAGTAGGGCAACCCCTAATCTTGGGACCGGCATTGCAAAATCTTCAACGTCAAATTCAAGAGCTTCAAGAGACAAGCACACATCAAGCACAAGCTGCAAGATCTAGCTATTCTCAACAACATAAGAAGGAGCCGAATGTCAGCATGCCTGAAAAATTTGATGGGACTATATCAAAGTTTAGAGGTTTTCTCCAACAAGTGTGTCTCTTCATTCGAATGCAATGAGAGCATTATCCAGATGATGCCTCTCAAGTAGGCCTTATTGGGACCCTCCTCTCGGGTACGACTCTCTCTTGGTTTGCTCCCTTACTTGAAAAAGAATCTCCTCTTCTTCATGACTTTGAAGCTTTTGTGCGGGAGTTCTCTGCAACCTTTGGGGATACTGATAGAGCAAGGGTTGCTGAAACCAAACTTAGAAATCTCCACCAAGGATCAAGACCTGCATTCGTCTATGCATCCAAATTTCAACAACTCACTTGTGATCTGACTTGGCATGAGGAATATTTCATTAGCCAATTTCGGTGGGGATTAAAGGATGACATAAAAGATATTTTATTGACTATGCCAAAGGTTCACACACTAAGCGAGCTCATCTCTCAAGCAATAAAATGGATAATCGACTATTTGAGAGGAGACAAGAGAGGCATCTTGGGGCACCATTGCGACCCCAAACAGAAGTGACACATGATGGCTACACACATCAACAGGGCCATGAATCAAGCATTGAGCCCATGCAAATTGATTCAGCACGATTTCAACCTCTCTCAGCCCAGGAGAAGCAAAGGCGACGCATTAATGGCTTATGTATGTATTGTGGAGAGCAGGGGCACATAGTTCGGCAGTGTCCAAGGAAGAGACGGATGAAGGTTCATGGTGCAATGGCCTCAACGTGTTTGAAAAACATGGATGTCCAACCCCAATAGAGACCGACCGGTTGGACAAAAGACAAGCAAAAAAGGTATCTTTCTTCCTGTTGATTCCACTTCAAGTTTTATGCTACCAATCAAGATCCATATGCCGGGTAGGCACATGGATAGATTCAGGCGCAACAGCGTGCTTCATGGACAAAGAATTTGCAAAAGAACAAGGCATACCACTTGTGAAGAAGTCTAATCTAGCAACTGTAGAAGTCATTGATGGTCGTCCCCTCGCTTCAGGGGATGTCAGGTATGAAACTCGCCCCATAGAAGTAACATTGCAAGACCATGTTTCAAGAATAGCGTTCAATATTATACAAAGCCCAAGCAGTCCAATTGTTATTGGGCTACCGTGGCTTGAATTACATAATCCTGACATCGATTGGAGGGCTCGGAGAATTGAACCACGAAAAGTCCAAAAGAAGAAGGGAAGGCATAATAGGCCTATATATCTTGGAGCCAAGGTCTTCATGCGTGCAGCCAAAAAGTATCCAACTTTCCTGATATTTGTAACACCAATCGACACGTCGACAACAAAAATCATGGAGGCATTTCCACGTCAATATCAAGATTACAATGATGTTTTTGAGAAGAAGAATGCATACCTCTTACCGGAGCATCGACCCTATGATTGTGCTATAGAGCTTCAGGAGGGAACCCAACCCCCTTTCGACCCAATATATAAGCTATCTCAAGATGAATTGGTAGAATTATGGAAAAATATTGATGAGAATCTTGCTAAGGGGTTCATACGCCATTCAAAGTCCCCAGCAGGAGCTCCAATACTCTTTGTAAAAAAGAAGGATGGAACTCTCCGGATGTGCGTGGATTATAGGGGCCTAAACAAGATCACCGTCAAGAATCGCTATCCCCTTCCCTTGATCCCAGAGCTTCTTGAGCGCCTTGGCAAGGCAAGAATATTTACAAAAATAGATCTTTGTGGTGCTTACAACCTAGTCAGAATCAAAGAAGGTGATGAATGGAAGACAGCCTTTCGGACAAGGTATGGCCACTTTGAATATACCGTCATGCCATTTGGTCTCACAAATGCCCCATTTGTTTTTCAACATTTAATGAACGATATCTTTCGAGAGTATTTAGATTATTTTGTGGTAATATATTTGGATGATATCTTGATATTTTCCAAGGATCAAGAAGAGCATGAGCACCATGTACGATTAGTGCTTGAAAAGCTTCGTGCATCAGGGTTATATGCAAAGTTGGAGAAGTGCTCTTTTCATCAATCTAAGGTGGAATTTCTTGGTTATGTAATTTCTGAAAAGGGAATCTCCATGGATCCAAAGAAGGTTCAAACCATCCTTGATTGGGAGACACCCACCTCGGTAAGAGATGTATAGTGTTTCCTCGGTTTGCAACATTGTATCGTATCTTTATACAGGGATACTCCAAGGTGGTTACAGCACTCACAAGGTTGACATGCCATAATAAGTTTGTCTGGGACTCAGAGGCCACGAAAGCATTTCAGACTCTCAAGCAAGCTTTCACGACCGCACCCATTCTAATTCATGCAGATCCTACAAAGCCTTTCATCCTAGAAACAGACGCTTCAGATTTTGCCCTTGGCGCTATTCTATCCCAAGTAGGAGAGGATGGTCGAGTACATCCAGTGGCTTTTCATTCCTGCAAGTTCTCAGCTGCAGAAATCAATTATGAAATCCATGACAAAGAGCTCTTAGCAATCATCGACTCCTTCGACACTTGGCGTCACCTACTTGAAGGAGCTTCTCATAAGATCATTGTCTATACAGATCACAAGAATTTGGAATACTTCATGACATCCCGCATCTTGAATCGTTGCTAAGCCACGTGGAGTGGTATCCTATCAAGGTTTGATTTTCTTATCTCTTATAGACCTGGCCGTCAACAAGCTAAGCCAGATGCCTTATCAAGAAGATCCTACCTTGCACCTAGAGAAGGCGACGCAACATTTGATCAACAAGAGTCAGTGATTTTGAAACCTGAGCAACTTAAGCTAAACGCCACCATGAGCCAAGCTCCTGAAGATTCTACTTTTCTTTCTAAGGTGAAGACGCAAATTGCCAAAGACCCACTTGCTCAGAATATTAGACAACAACTACAAGGACAAGAGGTTAATGAGGACTTTCAAGAAATTGATGGACTAATTTACTATAAGGGTCTTCTCTATATTCCGCCAGGACCAACACGCTTGGAGGTACTTCAACAACGATATGATCTTCCATAGCAGGACATTTTGGGGTTAATAAGACAATTGAACTTCTCTCCAGTGACTTTTGGTGGCCTCAAATGTGGAAGCTTGTCAAGGAGGATGTAGGCACTTGTGACACTTGCATAGATCAAAGGCCCCTCGTCATCGTCCTCATGGGTTACTCCATCCCTTGCCCATTCCAACCAAACCATGGTCATCCATCTCCATGGATTTCATTGTAGAGCTACCCTTGTCACAAGGATTTGACTCCATTTTAGTAGTCGTGGATCGGTTTACAAAAATGGCACACTTCATTCCAACCACTAAAACCATCACCAGCCAAGGTACGGCCAAACTCTTTCTATAGCATATTCGTTATCACGGATTACTGGATGACATAGTTTCTGATTGAGGCCCACAATTCATCTCTAGCTTTTGGAAAAGCTTATTCAAGCTACTCGGAGTACAAATCAACCTCTCCTCAGCCAATCACCCACAAAGTGATGGACAAACAGAGAGAGTAAATCAAGTTTTGGAACAGTATCTCCACTGTACTAATGGGTCGAGCTCCTACCGCTAGCAGAATTCTCCTATAATAACAGTTTTCATGCCTCCGCCCGTCACACTCCATTCTTTGCTAATTATGGTCAACATCCCAAACAAGATATCCACAGACACTATCAAGTCAAGAATCCTGCTGCTATTCATCTTACACAACAATTATCTGCAATTCACAAAGAACTTACAATTGATATCAAAGAAGCTCAATCCAAGTATAAGGAAAGTGCAAATCTCCATCGCATGCAGCATCCAAAATACAAAGAAGGGGATAAAGTGTGGCTCCTTCGACGTGATCTGCATTCATCTCGTCCCTGTCAAAAGCTTGATTATCGAAGGCTTGGCCCATTTAAAATTATCCGTCAAGTCAATCCAATCACCCATCGACTCCGATTGCCCTCATCCATGAAAATCCATCCGGTCTTTCATGTCTCAGTCCTAGAACCTTGTCACAGATCTAAGATCCCAGGAAGAGCCCTACAACCACCTCCTCCAGTTGAGATTCAAGCACATGACGAATATGAGGTCGAGAAAGTCCTAGATTCTCGAGTTTCGTGTGGCAAGTTACAGTACTTGGTGCATTGGAAAGGCTATGATGTTAGTGAACGAACCTGGAACCAGCACACAATCTACAACATGCATCTCTCAAAGTCCAAGAGTTCCATCAACAACATCCATGGAAGCCCAACTCAAGGAACACCACTGCTCCTCGAGGAACTCGTTGCTAGAGGAGGGGGTAATGTCATGGATGCTTGAGAGTCAGTCGCTGCCTACATCATCGGTAGAAGGCTCTAGAAGAATCTAGAAGGATCTAGAAGATTCTAGAAGTTCTAAAAGTATCAAGGAGATTCTAGAAGCTTGGAGAAGATTCCGAAAGAATCTAGAAGTTTCTGGAAAGCTCTAGAAAGTTGAAGAAGGATCCTGAAGGTTCTAGAAGAACTAGAAGGATCAAGAAGGTTCTAGAAGATTCTAACCTCCTCAAGAAGAACCTAGAAAGTCCTAACCTCCTCAAGTAACCTCCTCAAGCACTAGCATAAATAGGGGTCTTGGGCCACAAGCCCCTCAGTCTTGCCAACACCAATTGTGAGCCTCCTATGAATCCCTCTTCTAGTTCTTATGTTCAAGTCTTGTCCTTGCAATCAAGTCTTGTCTTGTACTCAAGTCATGTAATCCAAGTATTGTATCTAGCTCTCTTAATAAAGTATCAAGTCTTGTAATCAATATTAAGTTTATCATCAAATCCAAGTTCTTGTACATTGTGAGCGCCTCCTCTTGCTCTCTTCTAGCTCTATACGCGCTCATAACAATGAGCATCTTGCGTAGAGCAACATGCCTTCAAGATACACGCGTATGCGATTGCATTTGGTGTAAATAGACTAAGTTTTCTCATGTGGAAAATTTTGCAATCAATGGATTCCAAGAGTCCACACTATGCGTAGGAAGTGGAAAACATTCTAGAGCTTTCTGGACTTGCTCCTATTGTGCATATCTCGCAACCTATGCATTTCAATGCTTTGCATCTGTTGAAAACAACAGCCTAGAGATTTTTGGCACTGCTCTTCTTGCGCACATCCCACAATCAGTGCATTCCACGAGACAACATTCAAGACAAGAAGTTGCTCAAGCACTTTTTGTGCTTTCTCAAGCACATCACATTTGGCATACATCTCGACCAAGACATTGCCAAGCACGACAGCCTCTGGAGCTGCTCTTGTTGCACACATCCCACAATCAATGCCTGATAGAAAGCTCATCAAGCACTTTTTGTGCTTTCTCAAGCGCACCACATTTGACATACATATTGACCAAGATAGTGCCAAGCACGACATCTTTTTTCAGCAGCCTCTGACTAACAATGTAATTGTGAATTTTTGTGCCTAGAGCCACATGCCTTCAAGGTGCATGCATAGGTGATTGTAGCTAGAGAGAGGCCCTCGCTTTGCATACATATCAACCAAGACAGAGCCAAGCACGACATCTCTTTTCAAGAGAATCTGACGAACAATATAATTGTGATTTTTTGTGCCCATATCAACATCTTGCGTAGAGCCGCATGCCTTCAAGATGCATGCGTAGGTGATTGCATCTGGAGAGAAGACCTCTCTTTGCATACATATCAACCAAGACAGTGCCAATCATGACACCTCTTATCAAGAGCCTCTGACTAACAACATAGTTGTGAATTCGTGTGCCCATATCAGCATCTTGCGTAGAGCCACAATCTTCAAGATGCATGCATAGGTGATTCCATCTGAGGAGAGGCCCTCGCTTCACTTTGCACTCAAGCCTCCAAGACAATGCCAAGCACAGCAGCTTTTTTCAACAGCCTCTAGCGGCCGGGCTGCGACCTCTCTTCGCATACATGTCAACCAAGACAGTGCCAAGCACGACACCTCTTATCAAGAGCCTCTGACTAACAACATAGTTGTGAATTCGTGTGCCCATATCAGCATCTTGTGTAGAGCCACAATCTTCAAGATGCATGGATAAGTGATTCCATCTGAAGAGAGGCCCTCGCTTCACTTGGCACTCAAGCCTCCAAGATAGTGCCAAGCACAACAGTTTTTTTCAACAGCCTCTAGCGGCCGCGGGCTGCGTTCCTGCCTTGGCTTTACAAAGCTATAGAGAGCCCTCTTTTCAAGAGCCTATGAGTAACAACATAGTTGTTAATTTTTTGTGCCCACATTAGCATCTTGCATAGAGCCACAATCTTCAAGATGCATGCATAAGTGATTCCATCTAAAGAGAGGCCGCCCTCGCTGAGCCCTCGCTTCACTGGTTGTTTTCAAAATTTGGCCCTTCAAGACAGTGCGAAGCAGGACAGCTTTTTTCAATAGCCTCTAACGCAGGCTGGGTTGCGTTCCTGCCTTGGCTTTAGAAAGCTATAGAGAGCCCTACATCTCCCCGCAAGCTTGTAATAATAGCCAAGAGTCCACGCTCCAGCCCTTCTCCCTGTGCGTATCGATGTCCTAGGTGCATCAATAAAACGATGGAGCTCGTGTGAAAGTCTGCCACGTTGGCCCATCCTTGTTGGGCATATCCTCCTATAAGTGTATTCCAAGAAACTACATTTGGGGAGAAACCCTCCCTCGGCATTCGTTGAAAACATCCCTTAGCTTCCTGGCCCTGCCCCTGTCGGGCATATCCTGTAATCAGTGCATTCCAAGAGACTTCATTCCAGACAAAAAGTTGGTCAAGAACTTGTTGTGCTTTCAAAAGTACACCACACTTGGCATACATGTCAAGCAAAGCCTTGCCAAGCACGACATCTTTTTGTAACAGCCCCTGTCTAACAATCCCATCATGACTCTGCTTGCCCATGATAGCATTTTGCATAATGCCACATGCCTTCAAAACACAAGCATAGGTGACCGCATCCGGAGAGAAGCCCTCACTTTGCATCCAATAAAAACAGCCAAGCACTTCCTGGCCCTGATCTTGTTGGGCATATCCTGCAATCAATGCGACTGCATCCCGGACATAAAGCTCGTAAAGAACTTGTTGTACTTTGGAAAGTACACTACACTTGGCATACATGTCAACCAAAGCATTACCAAGCACGACAATTTTTTGCAACAGCCCCCGACTAACAAGCTCATCATGAATTTGTCTTCCTGTGTCAACATCTTTCAAAGTGCCACATGCCTTCAAAATGCAAGCATAGGTGACTACATCTGGAGAGAAGCCCTCGCTTAGCATCTACTAGAAACATCCCAATGCTTCTTGGCCCTGCCCCTGTTGGGCATAACCTACAATCAATGCATTCCAAGAGACCGCATCTCGATCAGGAAGCTCGTCAAGAACTTGTTGAGCTTTCAAAAGTACACCACACTTGGCATAATGTCAACCAAAGCATTGCCAAGCATGATAGTTGTTTTCAACATCCCTTGATTGACAATCTCGTTGTGGATTTGTTCCCATATCAATGTCTCGCATAATGCCACATGCCTTCAAAATGCAAGCATAGGTGACTCCATCTGGAGAGAAACCCTCACTTTGCATACAATGGAAACAATTCAAAGCTTCCTGGCTCTGGCCTTGTTGGACATATCTTGCAATTAATGTAGTCCAAGACATGACATCTCGGTTGGGAAGCTCATCGAGAACTTGTTGTGCTTTCCAAAGTACACCACAATTAGCATACATGTATACGAACGCATTGCCAAGCATGACATTCTTCTCCAACAAACTCTGACCGCATCCAGAGAGAGGCCCTCGCTTCGCAAGTGATGAAAACTGCCCAGAGCTTTGTGACGTTGCCCATGTCGGGCATACCCTGTAATAAGTGCAGTCCCAACCGACGACATCCCGGGCTGGAAGCTCATCAACAACTTGTTGTGCCCTGACAAGTGAATCGCACTTAACATACATACTGGCCAACAAGCTCTGTAACCTGCAAACTGCGTGTGGAGAAGGTCGAGTAGCTTTTGACGGTTGCATCCGGAGAGAGGCCCTTGCTTTGCAAGCGATGAAAACAGCCCAGAGCTTCGTGACCCTGCCCATGTCGGGCATATCCTGCAATAAGTGCAGTCCAACCAACAACATCCCGCATTGGAAGCTCATCAACAACTTGTTGTGCCCTAACAAGTGAACCGCACTTAACATACATACTGGCCAACAAGCTCTGTAACCTGCGAACTGCGTGTGGAGAAGGTCGGGTAGCTTTTGACGGTGTAGTTTTTTTAGAGCTTGTAAGCACTGGGGTTTCTTTTAAAAAGAGGAGCCACGTGGGCTAACGACAAGCAAGGAATTTGGAATTGCCCACTATGCTAACGAAGTAACGAATGTTACCTAGTATTAATAGGCATACACTTTGAAGAGGAGGCATTAGAGGACAACAAAAAGTATTAGTGAGAGAGGAGAACAATAATAGAACTATTGAAAGCAATGATGAAATTATGATGTAAACGATAGTAAATGTAATGTGAAACTAAAGCCGATTGAAGATCCCCAAGGCATATGAAGGAGATCACATCGCGTTTAAAGAAAATGCAAGAGCAATTATATGGTAGCAAATTCGCTAATGTATGTAGCTGAAAACAAATGTTACTAAATATTGGAAGGCATAGAAGTTGAACACGATGTATTATAGGACCTGAATGAGCATCATTGCGACAATAGAAAAGTAGACGAAGTATAATGTGAGTAGTTCTTGTTGAAATTATTGAAATACATGTGATGAGAGAACATTAAACTGCAGAGCAAGGAAGGAAGCAGACAATTTAGAGTGTGTGTGTGTGTGTGTGTAGCTGTTTTTACTTAAATAATAAGACATAAATGAACTTTAACATTCAAAAGACAGCTGGCTTTAGAGAAAAGGCAATGATTATAACGAAAACAACTCAGTCTTAGAATTATCTTTGTACATGGCTTATGAGAATGAGGTCTCCTTCTAGTATACAATGATAATGACTCATTAAAGAAGTACTTCCCAAGTAATAGGAGCAAGTGTAATCATAGACAGACATTTGCTTTAAGCCAAAAAAATTCCAAGAAAGGATAGAGTCATCACCTACATCCATTCAAACAAGACAATAGATATGTTAGCATTAGATCTGTTTTACAGGTGTGAATGGACTATATCAGTTGTTATCCATGTCCAACTTACAACTTTTTTAACTAAAAAACAAATGTCCAAATGAGCTCATTTAGTCAAAAAATTTATTTCATAGTTTTGGATTTTAAGGAGATAATTATACATATGGTTTCTATATAGCCCCAATTTTTTTATAGACCTTAATAGATATTATTATACATATCATTTTGATCAGAAGGCCACCACTCCTTCTGATCCAAGTGTCTTAATACCCAAATCTGCACAAGAGATCCAACCCTTCAATAACCTTACAAAGAGTGTCCAATCCAACCTTATAATTTGCACGATTTAAGACTAGTAAGACATTACGGCAGAGTGTAGTTTGCCTAAGAGCAGAGATAGCCGAAGCTAGGCCAACAAGATATAGCATCCAAGGTACTGATTGTATCCAAAAAAAAAGCTTCAAGTTTTTTAGGGCTAAGAGGAAGGAAGTAATGCAAAAACCCCTCAAATAACAACCAGTTTTAGCTTGATAATCAGATCAGTACTACGTTCCTTAAGCTACAACATATTTTTGTAACGTAGATAGTTTACATTGCTTACTCCTTACCGCATCATCAATCCACAATCAAAACAAGTGAACACCATTCGTATAAACAAAAAACCATAACCCTTGTAAAAACTCCAACTTAGACGATAGCCCTAATGCATTCGGCGTGAAGAAAAACCAATCACAATTGACAGTTTATAAAAACAAAAAACCTTATCACTGTCAGTCAAATACGGTGAAAACATAGTTTTTGTTTCCCCTAGTCTCCACTTATTTCAAAGAGGGCAGGATGCGATAAAAAATTATGATAAGTACGCGTTCGAGGTAGAACATCCCACCAGTTTATGATGCTCCTAAGTCATGCTTAACAAGCTAGGCGGTAACTTCTTTATTGTGAAGATTGTTGTGAAACAAACCAATCAACTAATTTCCATACACACAATAACGTTGGTGCCCTATTTTTTATGCAATAATACGCTTATGCAAAGCTCACAGAAAAAAAACAGATAAAGTAACTAGATCATTAAATCATGAGCTATGTACCCAAAAAAACCCTAGTATATCAACCAGATTTTATCAAAAGGTAAACACCAACCTGAGACGGTAGTTCAGTCACCTCCATAATAGCACAGTACGTGGCTATGCACTCACTCCTCTCTTTCACAAACCCACGCAAAAAGAAATACACCACAGGCTAAGTGAGTGGCCAAAGCATCCTCACCTCTTATATAGTGATGTAGGGTTCGGTTCTTCGGTCTTGCCCAAGTGTGTAAAAGCCCCCACGATCCAAGTACTCATTAGGTGCAGGTTTCCAAGAAGCAACTACGGCCGCCCCTGCTCGTATAGTGGGGGTTGAGAGGGACAGAGAAGGTAAGATTTAGAATTGGGTTTCTCTGGGTGTGTGTTAAGTATGGACCCGAGACTTTATTTTCCCTCGCCGGAATATTCCTTTTTGCCGGAATATTATGGTCGGACGGCGGCCGAAAAATGGTCGGAAAACAACCGGTCGGTTGGTCGGTGGCCAGTAGTCAATGGGCGGTGGTCCAAAGTCAATGGCCAAAGGCCGAATTCAAAAGCGGACTTGTCTTCTCAAGGGCAGCCACACATGGGCGGATTGAAGGGTCCGATGTGGACTTATCTACACAAGGACGGCTACACATGGCTGCCTCTCATGAGAGAGGGCAGCCCTTTTTGGCCTATAAAAGGAGGCCATTTCTACACACATTACACAGTGTGAAGTTGATGCAACAAGGTGGGTGTGAGGTGGTGAGAGTGAAGCAAGGCGGGAGCTCTATTAAGGGTATAATCCCTTTGTAAATTACTTCTTGTTTTGAAGTACTAAAGCCATTGAGTGGCTGCTTTCCCGTGGACGTAGCCCACATTGGGTGAACCACGTATATCTTGTGTACTCTCTCTCTCTCTCTCTCTCTCTACTCTATAATCTCATGTATGTAAACCTGTCTCTCTCCATTAAGTAATCTACTCAATTATTTATTTAGCTACGTCTTATTTCCTAACAACTAGTATCAGAGCAAGGTTTGCTCGTAGCTAAATTATCTCAAGGAAAGGATTCCTTGAATTGAGTGGGAGTTATGGTGGAGGAAGGGAAGCTCAAGATTGAGAAGTTCAACGGCAAAAACTACCAACATTGGAAGATGCAGATTGAAGACTATCTCTACCAGAAGGACCTCTATTTGTCACTAGGCGGTCTTGCGAAGAAGCCCGCAACAATGGCAGATGAAGCATGGATTGTCCTTGATCGAAAGGCACTGGGAACAATCCGGTTAAGCTTGGCGTCAACGGTGGCCTTCAATGTTTCGGAGATGAAGACCACGAAGGACTTGATGAAGTCACTTGATGACTTCTACGAGAAACCATCAGCATCCAATAAGGTATTTCTTATGAAGCGCTTGTTCAATCTAAAGATGGCAGAGAATGGTTCAGTTGCAGAACACCTAAATGACTTTAACACAAACATAAGTCAACTTCGATCGGTGAAAATCAATTTCGATGACGAAGTGCGAGCTCTCCTTATACTATCATCTCTACCGGATAGTTGGGACAGCCTTGTGATGGCTGTAAGTAATTCTATCTCTGGTACAAATACTCTTAAGTTTGATGATGTTGTGGGTGTTCTCCTAAGCGAGGAAATACGAAGGAGAAGCACAGGAGAATCATCAAGTACTGCATTGTCAGTGGAAACAAGAGGAAGACCTAAGGAGAGGTTCAAAAGCCAAAAGGGTCGTGATCGCTCAAGACGGAGCAAGTCACGCACAAAGTCAGTTCTTGAATGTTGGAACTGCGGCAAGAAGGGCCACGTCAAGAAGGATTGTTGGTCCAAGAAGAAGAAGGAGACTGAGTCTCAAGACAACAAGCCAACACCGGAGGCCAATGTGGTAGGTAAAGTAGAGCAAGATGCTCTAATTCTCTCATTAGACAATGTGTCTAATTCCTGGATAGTAGATTATGAGGCTTCATTCCATGCGACACCACACAAGCAACATTTCCAAGACTACACCAAAGGTAATTTTGGGTATGTATACTTGGGAGATGATGAAGCTTGTGAGATTGTCGGCAAAGGTACAGTTTCTGTCAAAACTGCTAACGGAAATGAATGGAAGCTTAAAGATGTTAGGCATGTTCCTTCTCTTCGCAAAAATTTAATCTCCACAGGACAATTGGACGATGAAGGTCACAACATTGCATTCGGAAACAAACGGTGGAAGATCTCATAGGGATCTTTGGTGGTTGCCAAGGGAGAAAAAGTCGATACACTTTACTTGTGTACTGTTAGCACGCAACCTTCAGCTTGTGCAACAACTACAGAAGTTGACAGTGCGGTGTTAGAGTTCTATGAAGATTGTGTTTATGGTAAACAAAAGAGAGTAAAATTTCAAAAATCAGGAAATGAAAGAAAAATTAAAAAACTTGAGTTGGTTCATTCTGATGTTTGGGGTCCTGCAAGTACACCATCACTTGGTGGCTCATTGTACTATGTAACATTCATAGACGATGCGACTAGAAAAACATGGGTTTATGTCATGAAGAATAAATCCAATGTATTTTCCATATTTCAAAGGTGGAAAGCCTTTGTGGAGAATGAAACAGGTACCAAGGTTGAATGCCTCAGATCCGACAATGGAGGTGAATATTGCAGCCAAGCTTTTGAAAGCTTTTGTGCTAGAAATGGCATTCAGAGGCAAAGGACAACCCCAAGGACACCTCAACAAAATGGGATTTCGGAAAGGATGAACAGGAAAATCATGGAGCGACCACGAAGCATGCGGCTACATGCAGGCCTACCACTTGAGCTTTGGGCGGAAGCTGTAAGTACGTCTGTGTACTTAATCAATCGGTCACCCTCAACGGCATTGGATGGGGGAGTTCCAGAAGAGGCATGGACAAGTAAACCGATGAATTATGCATTTTTCAAAGTGTTTGGGTGTGAGGCTTTCATGCACATAGATAGAAGCCTAAGATCAAAGCTAGATGCAAAGTCCAAAAAGTGTTTCTTCATTGTCTATGGAGAAGGTGACTTTGGGTATCGCCTATGGAATCCTGAAGATGGTAAAATCTTAAGGAGTACGGATGTAATTTTTAACGAATAAAATATGTACAAAGATTACTTGGAAATAAAACAAACAAAAGAAACAAGTGATGAGTACATGGAGCTTGAGGACGGTGAAGACTCAAGGACTGCAAACGGTGACAATGTGCAACAACGTCAACCAAATGAGGAGCCTCAACCTATTCCCCGAAGATCTACAAGAGCAAGTAGACCTCCAAAAAGGTTTGTTCCTTCCTTCAACCATCTCTTGATCTCAGATTCTGGAGAGCCAGAATCATACGAAGAAGCTATGCAACATGAATCCAAAGAAGAATGGACGAAGAGCATGCAAGTGGAGATGGACTCACTACATCGCAACCAAACATGGGAGTTGGTTGAGTTGCCTAAAGGTAAGCGGGCACTTCAAAACAAATAGGTGTACAAGCTAAAGGAAGAAGAAGGTGGGAAGAAAAGGTACAAGTCTAGGCTTGTAGTAAAAGGGTTTTCTCAAAAGAAAGGTATCGACTTCAATGAAATATTTTCTCTTGTTGTAAAAATGAACTCAATTAGGCTCGTCTTAAGCCTTGTGGCTGCTCATGATCTAAATCTCGAGCAAATGGATGTAAATACGGCATTCCCTCACGGTGACTTAGAGGAGGAAATCTACATGCTTCAACCAAAGGGGTATGAAGTAAAAGGTAAGGAGAAAATGGTTTGCAGATTAAAGAAGAGCTTGTATGGTTTAAAGCAAGCATCAAGACAATGGTACTTGAAGTTTGATCGATGGATGTTAAATCATGGATTCACAAGATGCAACTCGGATCACTGCGTCTACACGAAGAATTTGGGAGATGGGAAATTCATCATCCTAATGTTGTATGTTGATGACATGTTGATTGCAAGTGCTAACATGCAGGACATCAAAGACCTAAAATAGGAGCTGTCTAAATCTTTTTCAATGAAATATTTAGGTGCTGCAAAGAGGATACTTGGTATGTGTTAACCCTCACGGCACACGGTCACCCTATGATCTATAAACGTTGTATTATTTAAAGTCAGGCACCGGGCTTGTCGGACCAATAGGGAAAGGTAGAGTGATCGCCGATGAGAGGCGCACTTTAACTTGGACATTCAAGGGATTAGTTGGTTAAGCATGGGCGCCCAAGTGTGAATGGGGTGAGCTCCTATAAAAGCCAACTAAACCTAATTTTTACTCATTCTCTCATTTGTGCAATAGAAGAGTGCTCTTGCTCCATCTCCATCTTCTTCTTCTTCACCTCCTTGTGTGTGTGTGTGTGTGTGTGAGAGAGAGAGAGAGGGAGAGTGTGTGTGCGATCGAGCATTACGAAGGGACGACGGCGGCGAAGTGGTTGAGCGCGGCACAACTGCAGCTTCTTCTTCATCGCGGCGAGGAATCCACCACGAAGGCGAGCGTAGAGCTGTGAGTGACACGCCCTTTGTTTTCTTGAGCTTGCTAGTTTAGGCTTGTTGTGTGCTTGGAGCCGTTTGTGGCTCGCATACGGTGTATTGGCAAGTCCCTTGCTTCGACAGTGCGGCAAGGAGCGCACATTTTTGGCGCCGCTGCCAGGGATATGCCCTACACTAAGCTCGGTTAGCACTTTACGCTTCCTTGTGGTGCAATTTCTATCATAGGAAAGGCAGGGAAGGAATGTGTGGAGATTTCTGTTTTTTGCGTTTTCTGCATTTGCTGTCAAGTTTCAATTTCTGTTATTGTCTGCGTTTTTTCAATTTCTGCAATTTCTGCGTTTTTTCAATTTGTTCAATTTCTGCAATTCCTGCATTTTCAAGTTCGGCGTTTTCAATTTCTGCAATTTTCTGCATTTCTGCGTTTTCAATTTCTGTAATTTTCTGCATTTCTGCGTTTTTTCAATTTCTGCAATTTCTGCGTCTGCAATTTCTGCAATTTCAATTTCTGCGTTTTCTGCATTTCAAAAAAAAAATCAAAAAAAAATTTCAAAAAAATAATAATTAAAAAAAAAGTCGAAAATTAAAAACGCGAGTGAGCGGGCGGCGAAATTTTTCGAAAATAAAAAACGTGACTCTTAAAACGGACGGGTTGGTTTGTATAAAAGGTAGATCGGGATTGGGATCAATTTTTCGAAAATAAAAAACGTGACTCTTAAAACGGACGGGTTGGTTTGTATAAAAGGTAGATCGGGATCATTTCCCCAAGCCCAAGCCCAAGCCCAAGCCCAAGCCTCAGTCCTCAGTCTTATGATATAAACTAGACTCACTTTTATATATATACCCTACTCCCTCAAGAGAGAATGAGAGCATGTGGGACAAGTCCTCCACTCTCCTCCTTTCTCTTCCCACTTGCACCCTTAGACCTTCTAGTTTGGGCCTAGTTCCCTACTGGAAATTGACAGTTTTAGGGATTCCGAGGGCATAGAGTGACCAAACGGAGGGCTGTAAAGCACGGCACGACCCTCTGACCGATACGCTCGTTTCGAGCTATCACACGGCCCATTCCACGACACGCTCTAAAAAATCTAGCAAAAAAACAAACAAAAAACACGCTAAAAACTAGTCACAAGGCCTCCTAGAGCAGCTTTTTGACACCTTAGGGTATCAAAAGCACATGCACTTACGCTCTGGACGAGTGTTAGAGCACGATCACATTGGTAGTGCCTCTGTTCATACGGACACCCATTACCCATCCACGATAGGATCTAGACCCTCAGCGGGGACACAAGGTAGCACCACCCAAGACCCTAAAATAGCTGCTAGTGATTCCTCCTCCGACTCAGAAATCATGGAAGCATACCCTACCCAAAACACTGAGAGAGAAGGCCATGCACCTCCCGAAGCTCCACAGCCTAGTACTAGCATGTTTAGCCGTTTCATGGAAACATTAGGTAGAGCTACTCGCTCGGAACCTGATGCAAATGAAGCACACGAAGGGGGTGGGGAAGTGGAATCTCCTTTCACATCGCACGTGGACCCCACACCCCCAAAGAGTGTCCATGTGGATATCCTACCAACTTCTTACCAAGAAGGCCCTGTTGAGCTGCCTCCTTCAGAAGTTCCCTCTAGAGTACCGTTGGTGACAAGTAAAACCACGGGGAGCAACATTGCTTCTACCTCACAAGAAACCGTTAACATGTCGACTCTAGAAGGATTGTTCATTAATGACCATTGGACATACGACCTCCACACTGAGGTGTTGACGGATCTACACTCTGGCCACGCCTACCATGTAGGATGGATAGAGATTGTACAATCCACCTCTAGTACCACGAGCATCGAAGATCAACAGAAAATGATCTGTAATGTTATCCATGGCATTATTCAATCAGAAAGGCAAAACCGAGGGGTAAATATACTCTCAACTGGCCCCATGAGATTTCTAGATACGAGCAAGGCTCAACAGCCTACTCTATCACAAATGGAGACTCCTCTAATGAGCCCCATGGACCCATCTTACATCATTTCACCTGGGGTCTCTATGCAATCTGAGCCTCCGAGCAAAAACTTTAGCTTCCCTAACTTGGCTCAACCCTCTATCAAGGAAAACACAGTGCTCACTCCAGGGATAAGCCTAACAGAGAATGTACCGATGACATCTACGGTTAGCGCAGTGCCACTACCTAGTGTTGTAGTACCTAATATGGGGCCTCGACCGTATGTGCCTCTAGCCCCTTATGCACACATGGCCCCCACACCTCCAATTGTACCACTTGCTTATGCTCCTCGAGTGCCGCTCCCTAGCTCTTATCCGAGTGGACCTATGCCCGGTTATGTTCCATATCCTGCATCATCTACACATATGCCAAGACCGGTACCCGTTCCTCTCCCACATATGATTCCAAGAGTACCTCCACCGGCCCTACCTCCTCACATAGGTGACTTGGCAGCGTTTGCTCAAACCACAGGTCGATCTATCGCGGAAAATATGCGTCATGCATCTGATAGAGAGCCTAGAAGTAAGGCAGTACAAATTGCCAAACTCACGCAAAAATTCAATGGGGACGAAGATGCTAGGAAACACATTGAAGTGTTTGAACAAGTATGTGATTCCTTAGGGGAACGCAACGAACTACATAAGTGCAATGCCTTAAGCTTGACATTAAGTGGGAAGGCTGGAGATTGGTATAGAACCCTAAGGGTGGACGAGAAAACAATCTACCCTACCCTTCGAAGGTTGTTTCTAAAGGAGTACATACAAGAAGGTGTGCTTTGGGGTGTAGCATCTCAGCTACAAAAGGCCGAACATAAGGAAGGAGAGTCAGTAAGGGACTTCATTAGTCGTCTAAAGCACTTAAACTCTCGTTGCCCTGTAAATGAGCGCTTCAACAATAACCAACTGCTTGATCGATTCATTCGAGGGTTGAGGAATGAAGGAATCTATAATGGACTAGTGATTAGAGGTATCACAACCTGGGAAGATGTCACTGCCAATGCAATCCAATTAGAGGACAACTTGATGATAGCAGGCATGAGGGTGTCTACTGACACGAGATCCACTAGCTCACAAGCCATTGAGTATGAACCCATGACTGCAAAGCCCATTGCCAATGAGCCAAAGGTATTTGAGACATTCTTGACAGACCTCACCAAGGCAATCTAAGAGTCTCTTACGGATAATCGACCCCCTCAAAATAGTCACATGTATCCAAGAAGGGAGCAACAATGGTGTTCCATTTGCTTACGTCCACATAGCACTAGTGAGTGCCCTACGTTTAGAGTAAAATTTAATGGAACTTGCAACGCATGTGGTAGGTATGGTCACCAAGCTAAGGATTGTTTAATGATCAAACGTATGATGGCAAATAGACCACCTGTAGCCTGGACGGATGCGCCTCGAGCTCCTGTATTGATGCCTACTCCACCTGTTGAGCAACTACCGCAACACATGGTCCCTAGATCTCAAAATGTTGTACAAGCTACACCGCTACCACCTCCTGTGCTAGGACCGCAGCCCCCGCATCCAAGAGTCGCCCCTATGAACCAAGTGGGTTGCGAGCCATCAAATGCTTATCCAGATGGCTGTGAGGAGGAAATAGACACTAATATTGCCTACGGACTTGATACATTGGAAGAGTGTCCTATATACTACATGGAAGATTGTTGGGGACAAGTCAAGCCGGTTTATCAAGCTGCTGCTCTCGCATCCAGAGGTCAAAATATCAACACCCAGGCTAGGAGGCCACCTCTTCAATGCTACGAGTGTGGTGGACCACATCGAGCAGCGGAGTGCCCTATTAGGCTGCAAAAGAATGCTGCACAGATGCAAATGAATCAAGGGAGCACGTCTGCAATGCCAATACTCACATGTAATCGTTGTGGCATAGATCACTTGATTGCCCAATGCCCCTATAACCCAAATGCTCCTAAAATCACACCCCTAAATTTGGTCGAAATTGCTAGTGTGACATCGCCAATGCCACCCGTCGCACCCGCTTATGCGATTACACGGTCCATGCTTCAAGGGCCAGGCCATATCCTTGAAGAGAGAGATACCGCGTCAGTTATCCAAGCAAAGAAAAAGAAGACACGAAGGAAGAAGTCACAGAATACGGAAAATTCAAAGCCAAGTTCCAAAACAAACATAGGAACAGGAGATGACCCCGTGTATATGAATGACCTCGAGGATGATTCAGATTCAATCGAGACAATGGAGACTAGAACCAATACCACAAAGGGAAAGACCGACAAAGAAAACCGTAACATGGAACCAAATGAAAACCGAATAAGAGAAAACCATAAAGAGCCTCTGAAAACACCACAAGTGTTTCCAAATCCAATCCAAGACCCCCAAGATAAACCGCAGGGGCAAAAAGGGAAGAATCGTAAAAAGAAGATTGGGACGTATCCAAACCCAGTAGACGAGATTGAGCAGGTGAAACTAAGAGGTTTAGTGGAGGAGACTCAAAGGAAACTAGAACCAGAACCCATGCATGTCAAAATTCATGACACAGTGTTTCCCACGCAAGTTCATCCACCCCACATGAACCATAGACCGTTAGCCATATCTAGTATCATCCAAGAAGGGAGTGAGGACGGGACATCAGAAAGTGAGCATACACCCTTCTTGTTGGAAAGGATGTTTAACGAAGGAATACCTGATCCCATTGAGGAATATGAGATTCCATCCTCACCAGTTCCTAGTCAAGGACCTACACCCTGCAAAACGCCAATGAATGTTGCCAAACTAGTGGACTTCATGTCTTCTGAGGTCCGAACCACGATCATAGCAAAGCTGTATGGAGATCCTGAGTTATTCCTTGCACTTCGAGCATTCCTTAACGGAGAGCTACAAACGGGATTACCGCAGTTTGCGCAACCAAATAGGCCTGACTCGATTATGATTGATGAGGAAAATCATGTGCAATCACTTGACTTAGATGGACACGAGTCTGTGATTGAGGTACCCATTAACGAATTAGGGCAGTATTTTGAAAGCGACGAGTCTAATGCGACCCTACCCATCACTACCAAAGGATTAACTATAAAGGGAATTCTTGATGGTGGTGTGGGAGTTAGCATCGTTACAAAAGATTGTTGGGAATCCATGGGAAAACCCCGCCTCATTGTTACTAACATTGTGGTAAAGATGGCAAATGGTACCATAGCCAAACCTATGGGGATGCTCAAGGATCTTAAGATCAAAGTTCTAGGACACAAGGTACGACATACGTTCATTGTAATGGATTTCTCTAAACACCTTATGTCATATGAAATGATTTTAGGACGACCATTCATGAGGGAAGCACAAATGGTTCATGATTGGTCTAAAAATCATGTCTATTTGCAATTCCAAGACTCTGTCCTTAGAGTGGATTTGGTGACTGGTAAGGTATACCCCTTAGGGAGTAAAACCATTATTGATCATCGCTCTGACACCACAGTTCACTCGGCCCCACTACAATATTGTTACACTTGTAAGAAGGATACAGACATTGGCCAAGATTCTCCTTATATGGATATCCTACCTGGGATGACTGAGTCGGACAATGTGGATTGGGTCCACCTAGCATCAACCATAGACACTTGGGGAAATAGGGGGACGACCTGGGTAACACCTGAGGGGGATGAAATGCCTATACCCTTAAATATGCTACAAGCGATGCATATCGCTTCTGACAAGACTCATCCTAATGTAACTAAGAAAACATACAAGTGGGTCCCTAAAGCTTCTTTAGTGACCATAGCTAGTGCAAAAAAACAGAAGCCTTGTAAGAAACGTACCACTCACTCCAAGAAAAGTAAGAAAATGTTGCGATGGATCCCTAAACGACTATTGGAAGCCCAAGGCTACTATCAAGGAAATGATCAAATCTGGGTGCCAAAACGTAGATTGTGCTCTTACCTATCACCTGACCCAAGTGAGCCCAATCCCGTAGCTCCAAAACGAATCAATGATCGTGAAAAGAAAAAAATCACAGAATGCTACACACCCGCTCCCGAGCTAGTTTGGGTACCAAAGAAAGAACGATTTGTTCCACCTAGCTCAGGAAGGGGGGAGTCCCATGAAGCTTCTAGCTCCTCATGTAATACATCCATAGAGGTAAAAGCTTCTACACAGCCTCCATCTATAGTAGTGGACCTCCATGAAGCTACAAAAGAATCCACACCTCCCAGTGTTCAAGAATCACCTAATGAACCACTTCAAGTTCGATCCTGGGAGAGTACCTTACCACCCTTGCAGCTTGACAAGGCACCTAGGGTAATAGAAAACTACTGGCAAAAATCCTCACCTATTACCAACTGGAACAATTGGTTTCAAAGGGTGACAAGCTCATTTCAAACGGTATGATCTACCCAAGGAAGGGGGGAGTGTTTGCTGACAGTCATCATTCATTTGTTTCCCTCAACCTTTCTCCCTGACCTCTTAATCTCCGATCTTAGGGAATGTACATATAAAGCTTTATACTCAAAAAAAAAAAAAGAGCAAGAGCAATTAGCAAACGAGTATGCACATTAAAGTCAAAACATTGACTCGGACCTACACATGTCACATTTGGTACACTGAAACAGAAACCTATGTCATGACTGTTTTAGAGTTGAGAGATTAGCGAAGTTCTCTTTTCCCACTAATGTGCCTCCTGGAGGTATTTCTTTTGTTTCCTAGTGTGTACAGGAGCGTGTTGCTATTGATAGGATTTGGACCTTCATGGAACCTTTCTCTCGTTCACACTTCAGATCAAGCGCGACCATCAACATAAACAGGTGTTTCTTGTCCATTAGCATTGCCCTTATCTTTTTTGCATCCATGTTTGTCTGCTTTGATTGTGATTGGTAGCATAATATTTAGCGCATTGGCTTAGTATCAAACATTTAATTCAATGTAATGTTTTGTCATAATCAGTTGTCTAGGTGTAAAAATCAAGCAGTCCGACTAAGCTAGTTTGACCAAGCTAGGTATTAGAAATCTTCTCTTAATACCATGGGGAATGCCTTCCTAATAAGCAATGGTTACTTAGGTTCTTAATCCGATTTAGGCAGCATTGTATGAAATGTACTAGGGCTTTCTAGTGGGCTTGACCCTATTGACCTTTAGCTTAAGTATTATAAAGGGAGTTTACTAATGTGATGAGCCTGGGGAGGGTAACAGTGTTATATGACCCCCCAAAGTTACAAAATTAAAATGCTGAAAATGAACAAACAAAAAATCAAAGTGCTACAATGTAAAATTTTAAGCTGGAAGAGAAATCCCTGCTTAAATTGGTACTTCACTCACATGTATCGCCTATGGTACTAGAGCCCTAGAGGTTCCCAATGTGGGCGCTTTTCCTTGAAAAGCAAAAAACCCAAGGCATACAAAATAAGCACACACATCATAATTGAATCAGTGTGAAAAGACTTTGGGGGGTCAAAGAAAAAGTAATCAGTCAGGCGATGATTTCATGAGAAATTCCTTTTATGGTAGCTTAACTACAAGGTTTTCTAGATATAGCCTCTAGTCAGCCCTCGAACATGAATACTTGGCTCTCGCGATTAAACAACTTAATTGACCACAGAAAATTAAGAAGCTTACCCATGGTATTAATATTCGATCTCTAGTGCCTTTCGACCGTCAAATTAGCGACCCCGGACTTGTTTAATTTTCTACCTTTACATCTGTTTATGCATTTGATTACATTGCAATTTAATGTTCATTGCTGCCAAATTGTTTGAAATTCTTTTACCAATCAATTTATCTACCTAAAACTGCATATGCTTTTAAAGAGAATGCAATTACTGTGCCAATGTTGTTTGATTTTGCAGTGACTGAAGAAGGCTAAGGACATTCATCTCAAATGCTCTTCCACCTCGACGAACCAGCTTCAACTCAATAGCTTCCGAGGACGGAATCTACATCAGGAAGGGGGGCATGTTAACCCTCATGGCACACGGACACCCTATGATCTATAAACGTTGTATTATTTAAAGTCAAGCACCGGGCTTGTCGGACCAATAGGGAAAGGTAGAGTGATCGCCGATGAGAGGCGCACTTTAACTTGGACATTCAAGGGATTAGTTGGTTAAGCATGGGCGCCCAAGTGTGAATGGGGTGAGCCCCTATAAAAGCCAACTAAACCTAATTTTTACTCATTCTCTCATTTGTGCAATAGAAGAGTGCTCTTGCTCCATCTCCATCTTCTTCTTCTTCACCTCCTTGTGTGTGTGTGTGTGTGTGAGAGAGAGAGAGAGAGAGAGAGAGAGAGAGAGAGGGAGAGTGTGTGTGCGATCGAGCATTACGAAGGCACGACGGCGGCAAAGCGGTTGAGCGCGGCACGACTGCAGCTTCTTCTTCATCGCGGCGAGGAATCCACCACGAAGGCGAGCGTAGAGCGGTGAGTGACACACCCTTTGTTTTTTTGAGCTTGCTAGTTTAGGCTTGTTGTGTGCTTGGAGCCGTTTGTGGCTCGCATACGGTGTATTGGCAAGTCCCTTGCTTCGACAGTGCGGCAAGGAGCGCACAATATGAAAATATCAAGGGACAGGACAAAGAAGACAATAAAGCTATCTCAAGAAGATTACATCAAGAAGGTACTAGAAAGGTTTGCAATGCAAAATGCAAAACCATTTTCTACACCTTTGGCTGGTCATTTTAAACTAACGAAGGATATGTGTCCAAAGACACAAGAGGAACATAGCCTATATGTCTAAAGTTCCATATGCTGCAGCGGTAGGTTCTCTAATGTATGCTATGGTCTGGACAAGGCCAGACATTGCACATGCAGTGGGAGTTGTGAGTAGGTTCATGGACAACCCGGGTAAAGAGCATTGGCAAGCTGTGAAGTGGATACTTAGGTATCTAAAAGGGACAACAACAAATGCTTTGTATTTTGGAGGGACTGATATTTTTCTAGAAGGGTATGCTGATGCAGATATGGCAGGTGACAAAGATACTCGAAGGAGCACTACTGGCTATGTGTTCACGGTTGGAGGCATAGCAGTAAGCTGGGCTTCAAAGCTGCAGAAAGTGGTTTCACTTTCTACCACGGAAGCAGAGTATGTAGCAATGACGGAGGCAAGCAAAGAAATTATGTGGCTTCACAGATTCTTAGAAGAGCTTGGATTCAAACAAGACAATTGTGTCTTGTACAGTGATAGCCAAAGCGCTATCCATCTTGCGAAGAACTCAGCCTTTCACTCAAGGATAAAGCACATTGAGGTGAGATATCACTTCATACGCACTCTTTTGAAAGAGGGACAGCTAAAGCTAGGAAAGGTGCATACAAGTGAAAATCCTGCAGACATGTTTACAAAGGTGGTCAACAAGGAGAAGTTGAGCTTTTGCTCATCTTCAATCGGCATTCAAGGATAAGAAGCCAGGATGGAAAGCAGTCACACAGGTTTGGTTTTGAGATCAATCCGCAAGTGGGAGATTGTTAAGTATGGAGCCTGATTTACCTTGTAATTTTCTGTGGTAAAAGCGCACATTTGTAAGGCCCCCATTATGAGGAGAAGCCATCGTGCGTGAAGGAAAATCACTCGCCGGAAACCAAAATTTTCACGGCCAAAAATCAGGGGCAACTTTAGGGGCCTCGGGGGTGGAAGCACCCGAGACTTTTTTTTTCCCTCGTCGGAATATTCCATTTTGTCGAAATATTATGGCCGGACGACGGCCGAAAAATGGTCGGAAAACAACCGGTCGGTTGGCCGGTGGCCGGTAGTCAATGGCCGGTGGGCAGGTGGTCGGAAGTCAATGGCTGGTGGCCGGTGGCTGAATTCAAAAGCGGACTTGTCTTCTCAAGGGCAGCCCTTTTTGGCCTATAAAAGGAGGCCATTTCTACACACATTACACAGTGTGAAGTTGATGCAACAAGGTGGGTGTGAGGTGGTGAGAGTGAAGCAAGGCGGGAGCTCTATTAAGGGTATAATCCCTTTGTAAATTACTTCTTGTTTTGAAGTACTAAAGCCATTGAGTGGTTGCTTTCCCGTGTACGTAGCCCACATTGGGTGAACCACGTATATCCTGTGTACTCTCTCTCTCTCTCTCTCTCTCTCTCTCTCTCTCTCTACTCTATAATCTCGTGTATGTAAACCTGTCTCTCTCCATTAAGTAATCTACTCAATTATCTATTTAGCTACGTCTTATTTCCTAACAGTGTGCTGCATTAGGGACAAGGGGAAGAGGGCATGAAAGGTCAGGCCAATTTTAAGAGGCATAAATGCCACGTTCTTTAAGCTATGTATTATGGGTGGGTACCCATAGGGGAAAGAAAGGAAAGAGTTTTCGTGGTTTTATTGGGTAATGTCAAGCCATACGGTAGTTAGAGCAAGCCTAGGGGGGTTATTTTGGGGTATTAAATGCAATTCCTATGGGTTTCTTTATAAACTAATTAAGCAAGCTCAATTACTACTAATTATCATAGATGGTGATGTTTTCAACAGCAATTTTGTTGTGCTTGTGAACCAATTAGTGCTGAAAGCTTGATCTTGGTTTATAGGTATCCCAAAAAAGAGTCTGCTTTTGTACTTGGTGAAATTCTAGATGTATAAATACTTGTGTGTGTGTGTGTGTGTGTAGCTAAGAAAAAATGAATAGCTACACAAGGAAAACCCATGTCCACGTGTAAGTTTTCAGTTTGGTTCTCAGTATGGCCAAAACAAAGAAAATAAAAAACCAAATGCTCATAAACGAATGTTACCTAGTATTTATAGGCATACACTTTGAAGAGGAGGCAGTAGAGGACAACAGAAAGTATTACTGAGAGAGGAGAACAATAATAGAACTATTGAAAGCAATGATGAAATTATGATGTAAACGATAGTAAATGTAATCCGAAACTAAAGTCGATTGAAGATCCCCAAGGCATATGAAGGAGAGCACATCGAGTTTAAAGATAATGTAAGAGCGAGTATATGGTAGCGGATTCGCTAATGTATGTAGCTAAAAACAAATGTTACTTAATCTTGGAAGGCATAGAAGTTGAACACAATGTATTACAGGACGTGAATGAGCATCATTGCGACAATAGAAAAGTAGATGGTATAATGTGAGTAGTTCTTGTTGAAATTATTGAAAGACATGTGAATGAGAGAACATTAAACTGCAGAGCAAGGAAGGAAGCAGACAATTTAAAAAGTGTGTGTGTGTGTGTGTGTGTGTGTAGCTATTTTTACTTAAATAATAAGACATAACTAAACTTTAACATTCAAAAGACAGCTGGCTTTAGAGAAAAGGCAATGATTAGTACAAAAACAACTGAGTCTTAGAACTATCTTTGCACATGGCTTATGAGAATAAGGTTTCATTCTAGTATACAATGAGTTGCTATTCTTCTCTCCTCTCCTCTCCTCTCTTCTCTCTCATCGTGTTGGAATAGCACTCAGCTCTAGGAGATGCGTTCGCACGCACTCTCTTGCTCTCTTCCACTCTTTGCCTCCCTCTCTATTCGCCTATATCGTCGATTACATCTCGTGGATGTGTCAAGTATGTCGTTTGGTCTATTTTATGGCTTGCAGTGTGCTATTTTGGGTATTTTGCAAGGCAGCCAGGCTTTCGACTGCAGCAATGGTATCAGAGCTTAGCTTACGCACTTGGGAGTTGTGGGAATCACGGAGATGGAGTACTTCATCTATCAAAACTAAGTGTTACATCATTTATTTATTTTTTTGTTCTCTTTTGTCCAAATCTTAATGTTCTGTCTTATCACTAGCATTACATGTTTATGCTTGATCTACACATGTTTGATTGTCGAATCATAGCTAGCTGTAGCTATTCAAATGGCACAATAGAGAGATTAACTACTCATAGAGAGTAATTAGTATATATATAATGTTGATAAAGTAATCAAACAACCAATTCACCAGACTTGGGTGATTGGGCATTGTGGAAAACTAGAGAGACCTCCATAGGCTATCAACATCAAGACAATGGCTAAAGCGTTTTAATCAATCAAAGAGAAGGGCGCAAATTGTCAAGCATGATAACAAAGACCAACAAGTGATGACATCATCATCAAGTAGTTGGGCGTGGTCGGAACCTATCCCAAGAGACTTCTTATAACATTCGATTAATTTGCGAGCATGATAACAGCTCAGCCCGCAACTGTTTCTTCTCGGGCCTTCAGCTTGGGAGAGCTCTACTTTCATGTTGCCAATTTTTAGAGCGTTTGCCTCTGCAATATCTTGATCAAGAAGAGTGATGAGCACTGGTATCTCATCGGCGGAGGTGACCTAGTTGATCTTGGTCATGACAAAAGAGACGTAGTGAATGGATAACCCTTGGTTCACCAACTCCGTGAGTTCAACGTAGCAGAGATCTAAGCTTTTCCACTGCCCTTGCTGATCATCTTTAGCTCCAACTACTACTCATTCAACCGTGGCGATGGCAGCTATGATAAAGCAGTTGCATGCACAGATCCCGACCGTCGCGTGCACCACCAACTCTCACTCTCTCTCTTTCATTATCTGCTAGTCGATGAGTCTCTCTTCCTCTCTCTACTAAAAACCACCCTTCCTACTTGTTGTTGACAGCCACCTGCCATCAATCCCATAATCTTCTCCCAACCGACTTTTTGGGGTACTTTCCAGCTATGTAGCACCCACCTTTTAGTGCATGGCGTCGCACAGCCATCCACGCCCTCGTATAAACCTGCAGCAGATGCCCGCCAGTACACACACATGCAGCGTGTCTCTCTTCTCTCTATCACTTCTGTAGCCACCTCTTTTTGAACGCATCCTCCCTAACTAACCACTAGTCCCATGCAAAAGCCATCAGCCGCGGAAAAAAAATGACTAGCGCTTGCTGTTCGCAATCGCATTACGTCAACAGATGTTTTAGTCTCTCTCTTGAGACTCCAGCTTGTACAGCTACCCCTCTTTAACTCTCTCTCTCTCTCTCTCTCTCTCTTCCCCTCTTGTCATTTCCCAACCACACAACCTAGGCAGCGCTCCTCAATTCCACTACTCATACATCAACAACATTCTCATTCTCTCTTTCTTTGCCCCTCGATGTTACAGCAACATGGGCGCCCCAGTTCTCTCTCTCTACTCTCTGCATGCAGCCCTTGGACACCTACCGAAGACCTACCCACTTTCCATGTTGAGGAACTCCCAGTCATTCTCGAAGTCGACCTGCTTCATCCCCTACCCTCCCTCTATGTCTGCATGGTGCTCACCTGTACCTACTTCTCCTACGTTTTCCAGTCCACCACCTCTCTCCTTTCATGCACCACCCAATTGCTCCGAAATTTTTTTCAACACTCAAGCTAACGACCTCATACACATGTTCAGTGCTCGCGACTCCCTCTCCTTCGCTCACCACCCTTCTCAACTGCCAATGACTTCTTTTTCGCCCATTGCAACTCAAGCACACAGTAGGCGAACTGTGCTTGTGCCATTAGCATTGGTGCTCTCTTTCCCATACTCGATGGATGGGATCATACACCCACACTTCATTCGTCGCAACTATATCCCCACTATTCCATGGAAGTCCACGCAGAGGAGCCACCATTCTGAGGTCGCTGCTGCGAGGCCATGAGTTGGTAGCCAAATTGCATGGAGCCTGTGGGCTTGCAAAGCTACCCAATGGCGAGCAAACTGGATCCTGAAACTAAATCAGGGTATTGTTGCCATGTTGAGTTCGTGTCCCTCGAAGGATGAAGCTGTTTTATATACAGATCGTGAAGGTCAATGACTTGTGTCAAGGGTAGAGAGCTATCAATGCTCCTTCTTTGTATATATGGCCCTGGCCTACATTCCATCGTATTCTCGTCTTCTATTAATGGGTCTTTATGAACACGCAGACTTATGGTTGGATGTTGAGTAGTATATTGATGATGTCTTAATGGGTCATTAAGGACATGTCAGACTTACACATTGAATTCGGAGCAAGCTGCATGATGACGAATCGTGTCTTTCATGTTTTTTACAGAATGATTGTTAGCATTATCTCGGTAATAAATTGTCTTTATGATGCAACCAATATCTTTGATATATGTTGTTTTTAAATGAGGGTTTTCTTCATATTCTCTTACTTGGCATAATGATTGCCCTGATAAATCAATTTTTATCGTAGAGCTTGAAAAACAAAACCCGAATTAGAAGTCATCAATAATTGAAATTTACCTTCCAACTTGAACCCAATGGCTCGTGTAGCCCAGAAATCTTGAAAAAAAATTAGTTTGAAAACATAGCTATATAATAATATTTATTTATTATTTATTTATTATTTATTTATTTTATTTTTCTTGTAATGCATGTCCTCTTCTAGCACATGTGATGGTGCCATTGTTCATAAAACTCTTTCCAGAAAAGAACGATAAGCTACCAACTAATTGCCTTCCTAAGAGAAAGTTAATAGGCCATGAAGTTAGTGGTACTTAACCGCTTGCATATTTCTAGAGTTTCTCATGAATATAGATGTTCCATACTTCAGTGGGTTGTGATTTTTAAACTCTACCCGGTTCAATGTAAACAATAATTTGCTTCTCATGCGTCATGTTGCCTCTTAATTTATTTTATAGTATCCTACCCTACATTGTCACCAATTATCAAGTATAAACACGAAAATCTCTCTCTCATCTTTATTTGCAAGAGCCATTACTTCCATAATGTAAGTTTATCCCCATTAGTATTGATGCAATGTAATTCAATTTTTGCTTTACTTGCTCTTCAAATTGTCTTAAACATTCCCTCATATGTCAGTCAAATTGTTGTTGCATATTACTCCATATTGTTTCATTTATTTGCTTCTGTACCATATCACTCCCAACATTTCCAATACTACTTCTCATAGGACTATGCTTATTGCCGAATACTTACCTCTAGGCCCGAATTTGCAGCCAACTACTTTAGGAGACCTGCTTTTGACCTATCCTAACATTCATACATTGAGTGTAGCCTCACTTTCTTCGAAGACCGATATCCATTGGTCATCCCAATCTTGTAAACCACCCTGTCAATTTAGATAACACCTCTCTTATCCGCTCATTTGTACTTTAAGTTGTCTACTTTCATTCTCTTTTCTTGGTAAACAAACTTTGCATCAAATTTTTCCTTCTGGGTGTTTGAAATGTTAATGCATTAATCTACAATTATTAACGTCTTCTTAAATTTAACAAGCAATTGTTTTTTAGAAAAGTTATGTAGGTAAATATAACTATAATGGTCTCATATCAAAATCCAGGTATGACACTCCTTAATGCATTCTGATAATACCCCTCTTGAAACATTATTACAATTCCAGGTGCAACTTTCTCTTATTTGTGCCTATCCCCATACACACACACTAGTATATATATTTTCAAAAACAACATACCCTTCTGGTATGTACATCAAATACATTCCTCTTTTCATATTTCATTTCTCGGCATTGTGTTCTAAGCTGCATACACAAACACTACTAAGGTCATGACTTCTAATTGTATTGAAAGGGAATTTTTACTGAGCTAACTTGTCAATACGCTATGCAGCTACTCGTGCAAGCTAAGGTGCTTTGGAATTCTAGAAAAATTGTTTGTAAGTACTTTGTCACATAAGCATACTCCAATTTTGTGTCAAACAGGTAGTAGATGTTTTGTCTTTTATGCATTGTCTAGTCCATTGGTCATAAGCACACAGATCCGCCGATTTAGGCAGTGTGAATATGCTCATCCTGGTGTAGATTCGCCGATTTAGGCAACACTAATTATCTGTGCAAATCCACCAATTTAAGCAACACACCGACAAATTGCACATTCATTATTTTAAACAAAATTACATGCAGATGCGCTGATTTAGGCAGCATTAGTGTAGATTCATCGATTTAGGAAGCATGTCTTATTGGTGTAGATTCGTCGATTTAGGCAACACCGACCCCGAAATCATGCTGCAGTGGCTAGCCACCACTGTAACTGGTATGATTTTGTTACCCGGGTATACAAAATGAAGGATATTTGGATGTGGATTTGGAAAGGGTATATGATGATTTTTTATCACGATAGTATTTATGGAATTGAACTTGAGACTCATGAGAATTGATTATTCAACGATGAGTGTGACCAATGATATCCTAATTCATCAAGGTATGACATATACTACTTATTCTTGGTGGTATGCGACACTAGAATATGTGTTATGTGGTTGACGACAGGCATAAGCAATGTTGTTTCGTTTCAAATTTTCATATGCTATTTTTGACACATATTTCTAAGCATTATTTTTGACAAGTATCGTTTGCAGATTTCTTATATTTGCAACTGAGGACAATTGCTTTCTAACGGAGAGGTATGTAATGGAAATGATAAATTATTGTATTTATTGTTTATTGCAGTTGACAAGTGGCAAAGGCATAGAGGCTTTATGGAATGTACAAAGGATACCTGATTATTATCATTGTATTATTAAAGTGCTCTGAATGAGCTATGGCCAATTAATGTCCGGCCAAACAGTGTGTATTCATTTTTTAGCATTTAGAAATCTATAAAGTAAATACGTGCAAGAGGAAAATGCTCACTCTTGCACAGGGGGAGATTGCACCCAGTGTCTGTGCTATTCTTCTCTCTTGCCATGTTGGCGTAGCACTCCGCTCTAGGAGGTGCGCTCGCACGTGCTCTCTTGCTCTCTTCCGCTCTCTGCCTCCCTCTCTGTTTGCCTATATTGTCGATTACATGCTCGTGGATGTGTCAAGTATGTCGTTTGGTCTATTTTATGGCTTCTGTTAGAGCCTGATCTGTCAGGACATTCAAGGCATTATCTTTTTGAACTGTAATTAAGATCTTGACTTTTAAACCCTAGGGACATCTTTACACATGTACTTATATTTTGAATAATTATGTGAATACTGGAAATGTCTCATCGCATGAGGCAGTTTTTGGGATGTACTTGTCAATGCAGCTCGCTATCTCTTGACTCTGTATTGTTGTCTTGTTTGGATGTTTGATGATGATTATGAATACACAATGATGGCAGTACCTTTTCCTCTCTATTATGGTGTTTCCTATTAATTTACTTTGCAGTTCTGTGTGTCAATGATCAGTTTATTGTACTTGCTTCCTTGTGAACTACATGTTGAATACCTGTTAGGGATGTATGCCCCTAACATTTGGCGATCCTGTTGGGGACAGCTTGCAGTGTGCTATTTTGGGTATTTTACAGGGCAGCCAGGCTTTCAGTTGTAGCATCTTTCACGCTTGTTGATGCACTTCTGTACTTGGGATAAAAAAGAACCTTTTGTCTGTATCTGCACTTGCTAGACTTGGTCTTGTTATGAAATTTGTGGATGATAGATGTACAATTCACGATCTTAGTTTTGGTGATGAAATCGTTGCATTTGGTGTTTTATGCCATGGGTTGTATAAGCTCACTTTGTATGACAAGTGTGGGCAAAATTTTGCAAATGCAATTGTGGATTAAAAGAATGTTTTAGATGCAAAACTTTGGCATGTACGTTTTTGCCATCTAAATTTTGTCAGTTTGCTGCATTTGCAGAAATGTGATATGGTTTCTTCTTTACCTCCTCTTGAAGCACCTATGAAGCATGTTTGTGAAGGTTGTATTTTAGGTAAGATGCAGTTCTCAAAGTTCCCATAAGATGGTTCAGTAAGGGTTACATGCAAGTTGCAGCTTGTGCATAGTGATGTTCGTGGGCCCACGCAAACTCTGTCCTTGGGCAGTTACCTTTAGTTCATGACTTTTATTGATGATTACTCTAGGCATGCATGGGTGTATCCACTTAAATCTAAGTCTGAAGTGTTTATGTGCTTCAAGAAATTTGTAGCTATGGCTAAAAATGTCTCTGAAAGTAATATGTGCACCCTCCATTCAGATCGAGGGGGGAGTATATGTCTCATGAGTTTAATGCATTTTTGGCTAGTCATGGGATAAAATACCAATGTACAATGCCGTATATACCTCAGTAAAATGGTGTTGCTGAAAGAAAAAACGGGTCACTTACAGAAATGGCACGATGTATGGTCAATAGTTAAGCCTTACCACATTCATTTTGGCTTGAGGCCATCATGTGTGCTACTTATATACTTAACAAGTGTCCTATGAAAGCTTTGCAGTCTATAACTCCTTATGAAGCATGGCATGATAGGAAGACATCTATTGATCATATGCGTATTTTTGGTTGTTTGGCTTATGCTTTGGTACCACAAATGCAACACAAAAAATGTATTTTTGGTTATAGTATTGAAAGCAAAGGTTACAGGTTATACCATCCACAAATGAAGTGTATCTTGGTTTCGCGTGAGGTTGTGTTTGTGAAAGTTTCTATTCAGCCTTTGTTGTCATGTACTAGATATGCTAATGTAAGCTCACATGGAATTTATGACACTTTGTTGCCTCTTTTTAGTGGTGGAAACTTGAAGGTAAATTCCAATGAGGCAAATGTACAACCTACGGGGGTTTTAGATAATGCTACAGATCATCCTATTTCTAATGCAGATGTACATGATGTACTTGATGTGGAAAGGGCGGAGTATGCCAAAATGGTTAGTGCTTACTTTGCGTGACATTAAATTGGATGCACCTTTGTCTAATAGTATGTTCAGGTTCTTGCCGTGCATCTTATGCATCAGATTGTTATGCTTTGGCTATTTATAGCTTATGTGATGTAGAGGACCATCTATCTTTAATGAAGCATAGAATTTTGAAAATTGGATGGCTACCATGCAATTAGAATAAGATGCACTTATAGAAAATGATACAGGGAGTTTATGCGATTTGCATCCTGGCAAAAAGGCCATTGGTACAAAGTGGATTTACAAGTTGAAATGCAAGACGGATGGTGCGATTAATCGCTATAAGACTCAACTTGTTGCAAAAGGCTATGCACAACAAAAAGGCATAGATTATGAAGAGAGTTTTGATCCCGCTTATCGTATGACTATTGTACATTTTCTATGTGCATTGGTAGCTCATTTTGGTTGGGATGTACATCAATCATACTACTTTCTTGCATGGTGACATATTTGGGGAAGTTTATGTAACACAATCTCACGGTTTTGTCAAAAAAGGACACGAGGATAAAGTGTACAAATGTAAGAAATCTTTGTATGGGTTGAAGCAGTCTCCTCGTGCTTGGTATAAGAAAGCTCACTCATTTGGTTAAATGAGGCTTTCGTAACAGTCCAACAGAAAGAACTTTGTATCTAAAGTGTGAGGGTGATGTACTTCTCATTGTTGTTCTATGTGTGGATGATTTGTTGATCATTGGTCCGAATGAGGCACATATTGTTGAATTTAAGGCTGATTTGAATGCTTCTTTCAAGATGAAAGATTTGGGACTATTACATCATTACTTGGGCATACAATTTAAGTTGTGTGGTGGTGGTATTGCCTTGTGTCAGACACGTTACATAGAGACATTGCTATGTAATTTCGGACTTGAGGACAGCAAGCCTATTTCCACTCCCATAGAAACAGGTTTGATCTTCATGATGTTGGTGATCCTGCCAATGTCACTCTTTACAAAATTAGTATTGATGCTTTATTTATGTATGCAATACAAGGCCGCCATTGGATATTTAGTTTGCAGTCTCAAAGGTCAACAGCTTATGTATAGCCTAGGGTCTAAGCATTGGGAGGCTGTCAAGAGGATCTTTCACTACTCGAGTGGCACTTTACATCTTGGTTTGTTTTATCCCAAGGGGGGATCATTGATGCCATATTTACATGCTTTTTCGGACTCGGATTAAGCAGGTTGTTATGACATGCGAGTCCATGAGTGTTTTTATTTCATGCTTGTCGTTAGCTCATGCATATCATGGTTGAGCAAGAAACAATCTACTATGGCCACTTCCATTTTTTTAGGCTGAGTACAGGGCAGTCTTCACATATACGTCTGTGTATGCCTCGGATGCCTTTTGGATAATTTAGGTGTTGGACTGGACACTGCCAACATCATCTACAATGACAATCAGAGTGCATTGGCAGTTGTGAGGAACACAGTTTTCCATGCTCGCATAAAGCACATTGAGGTGCATTACCACTATGTCAAAGATAGACTATCAGTAGGAGAGATCAGCTTGGCTTATGTGCCAACACAGGACAACCTTGCAGATCTTTTCACAAAGGCATTGTCTCATTAGAAGTTCAAAGCGTTCCGCAAAGCTTTGGGCTTACTCCCCGTTGTGGACCGATCATGTCTTCAGGGCATGGAACTTCCCTATACTCTATATGCCAGCTTTCATTCACCGCATCACTTCCAGGGGGATTTGCATGTGGTAGTGATGTGTGTGAACACACTTAGGACCGTCGGGACATTTTTTCCCTCACTAGGAGGTTTCTTCCCCCGTGCATTGTATATACACCAATCATTCTAGGGCTAACTTATCTTTCATTGTGCACTAAGCAATACATACTCTCTATTGTGTGCCTTGAGCTTATTCGTCTTCTCCAAGCTGTGTGTGTTTCCATGTAACCCTATTCCCAACATCGTTTTATGCCGCACTCACTGCATGACTGGGAGTAGCCCCTCGTTGCTCAATTGTAGTCAAATTAGTGATAGTGGTGATGCCGCCACCAACATTAGTGAGGACCTTGATGCGGATGCGTCTTGGTGTTGTGTGCACATCGTGCTAGAACACCGAGTGGTGGATTGGTGATTGCGGCCACTAGCTGCTTGATGGTGGTCCGTAATTGGGTTGGACAACAAAAAGTGTAGTCGTCACTACCTAAGATGATGTTGTTGTACAACCTGCATTGCCATGCCACCCATGTTCCATGAGCGGCCATGTTTTGGCTCAGGGCGACTGTTTGTGCTGCCAAAATCGCTTGCCATGAGCTACTGTACTTCTCACTTTCTACTAATGTCGCACGGCAAAGGTGCCTTGGCTCTCTTGAGTTATGCATCGATCGCTTTGTACTTCTCCATGTCATCACTTTTTTTTTTTTCAAAAGCCTTATTGTCCATTAGGTTTGCTTCTCATTCGTGTGAGCCAAGGTACTTAGGCTCAAGGGAGCTCTGAGGATAAATTTGATGATGCCAAATTATTTGGACCCTTTCTCTACCTTTTAAAAAAAAGTATAACTTAATCCCCATAAAAAGCCATGTTTGATAGATTTTAAGGTCTATTGGGATCATTTCTATGACGTAAAATTTTCTCTACTTTTTCTTCTGAGTGGTCTCTTCATATGGAATCAAACATAAAGATTACCTAAGCTTCCTTGATGGAAAGAATTTATCTTCCACGGTCCTATGGCAATGCATTCCACTACACGAGGGAGAGATGAAGAAGAATTCTTTGATTCTATTTTTGTAAGTAAATGTCTCTTATGTTTATGCTACTATACACATCCTCAACCTAATTAAGTATTATTCTTAATCATAGACAACCATGTGAGAGTGTACGTGTGAAAAAGCGCGAGAGAGGAGAGGAGAGGAGAGAGAAAGACAATAGACCACAAACCAAAACGGTGGAGTAGGAAAGAGAGGGCGATCAACCCCCCATGACTACCAAAATAAGAGACCAATACAATGCCAATCGTATGTGGGTATAGTGGGTACCCCCGTGGCCTCACATATATAGATGCCCAAGAGGAGGTTGAGCATGCCAAAAGAATTCCCCACGACCCAACAAGAAAAATAAGGATATAGGGTGCCTAGACAAAAGAAGGTGGTTGGCCCAGAAGTGGGCGGCCATACAATGTAGCCTATATGCATATGCTATGGGTGGCAAGCCCATAGACACACTAGCGGTACATGCATGCCCTAGACCTGTGAAGCATCAAAGTGGTGTAAATCTAACACCTCCTCTTAGCACCTGATGTTGAACAAGGCGCATGAAGCCAACGATGTGAAGCAAATGATGAAGATGTTTTTTGTTGCCATGTCCATTGAAGGACAATACTGCGACGAACTCCACGAGTGTAGTAGCAGTCTAGGGTGTCTCGATCGCTAAGAGATCTTCATGGTAAAGTGCTGCCACGAGCAGTGTAGCAAATTGTTGTACTCCACATATACAAGGCAAAGGTACTGCGTGAGGGTCCCAAATTGAGTGTGAAAACAACTCCTTGTTGTAAAAGAAGTGCCAATAGACCTGCAAGTGTTCTACCGAATAGGATTTGTGGTGTCTGTAGTCAAACTGTCTGGAGAAAATGGGGGAGCCTAGGAACCGTCATGATAATGATCGGAAGCCTGTCAATGCATTAACTTGTAATCCGATGTGGCTAGGTGGCTAAGCTGTGAAAAACTCCATGAAGGCCAGATGTAGCAATCTACGCCGTAAACGTCCTCCAAAACAAGGAAAGCCACACTAAACAGTTTGCATTGTTGAAGCTTCTGTAAGCTGCACTTGTCATCAAGAGACTGCACAAACCACCACCGAATGGTGTCCTGTCAATAGGTAGGATACTCCAAGATGAGGGGAAAGCCAGATTCAACAGTCTGCATTGTGAAGGGCTTCTGAGAAGAGGTGTGGTAAGACCAAGCTGTCTGCACCGTAATCATCTTCTATAAAGAAAGGGAAGCTAGACTGAGCAATCTGCGCTGTGAATAATCTCTGAGAAGAGGAAAGGCCAGACCAATATGTCTGCGCCGTCTTGCATGTATCTCCTGCCTCCAATCCTCCGCTGGTGTCAACCAAAACATAATCCACGCCAACAACGCCACCAAACCGTCTCTCGGTGTGGCTCTCAATGTGAATGTGCTGGGAGTGGCCTACTACCCAGGTAGGGAGACAAGTCTATTGTAAGGTTATCGAGGGTGAGTGTAAGAAACTTTGAAGGTAGAAATCCAAATGATTAGGAGTGTAGAAGAGCAACTGCACTACCATCCAAGCCAAGCTCTGGGTGAATGCGAACTTGACTTTTGCCTTTGTGAGAGGAGCAAGTCATATGGTTGCCACCTGTCAACCAGAAAGAGCCTTTGCACTTTTCTCCACCTTTCGGATGCCTGATCTCCCGCATCTTGCGGTAAACTCTCCAAGAGAGTCCAACTCACTGAAGTCCCCACTCTAGTCTGTAGATCCAAGCAATGAACCTATCCAAGAAGAGATCCAAGATCCTCTCCTCCTCCTGTGTAAGCAATTGATCTGACGTGTCGAGGTCAAGTGGTAAGTGTCTGTCCACCCAAGATGGTGGTGTCCTCTTTGGGAATGTCAAAATCCCATATGCCACGAGCATGGCCATATCTTGTGTGAACTCCTTTGATGAGTGCATAGGTGTGTCCATAGCAAACCACAAGTCACCACCCCCTATGGAGTGCACAACCATCGAATGATGGCTGGAATGAATGGATATCCCAAGGGTCATACGCCCGTAGATGATCAAGCCGATGTCGAAACTACCGTGTACTGCAACAGTCATTAAGAGACCACATGGACCACCACCAGATGGTGTCCTGGAAGGAGGTAACCTCAGCCTCAATGAAAAAAACAAACCATGTAGCTAATGTCCACCCAAAAATGCAACTACAAGGTGATGAAAATGCTGTTGTCCAATGATTTCAGCGTGCTCATACGCTCTTGGCAGGGTCCGGAGCGCTGCAAAGGGTGTAGGCAAGGTGAGGAATCAAAGTCACAACCTCTGATAGGCTAATGATAGAGAAAACAACAGTGGGGGATGGCTATAATCTAATGTAAAAGAAGAGGATTCTTGCCGGCAAGGCAGCGGATGCCAAGTCGGGTTGGTGGTTGCAAGATCCGAGGTTGGAAGCCCAGCGCTCCCCCTCTATGCAGCAAACGTTGCCCTACTGTCCAAAAAACGCAGGCATTTCAGCCCTAAAAACACAAATCTGCCTAAAACACAAATGCTTGCTGAAAACGCACGTGGTAGAGAAGGTTTTTTGGCGATGAAAAAACTTGTAGAGGTAGTGCTGGCTGTTTTGAGGTGATTGCCATGTTGAATAACTAAAAGCACAGGTGGAGGGTGAATCTCCGCGATGAAAACTCAACATGTCCCATTGCTTGCCTGGCTAATGCAAAACATTGGCTGATCTACTTCTTGGGAGGGGGAGAACCTGATGTAGAAGGTGATGCGCCCAGTCCTAGACCATGGAAACCTAGTTGTTGATACCATGTGAGAGTGAGCTTGTGCGCAAGCATGAGAGAGGAGAGGAGAGAAAAGAAAAATAGACCACAAACCAAAACATTGGAGTAGGGAAGAGGGGGCAATCAACCCCCCATGACTATCATAACAAGAGACCAATACAATGCCAATTGTATGTGTGTGTAGTGGGTACCCCCCCTGGTCTCACATATATAGATGCCCAAGAGGAGGTTGAGCATGCCAGAAGAATGCCCCACGACCCATAAAGAAAAATTAAGGATATAGAGCGCCTGGACAAAAGAAGGCGATCGGCCCAGAAGTGGGTCATTGAACAATGCAACCTATATGCATATGCTATGGGTGGCCAGCTCGGAGGCACACTAGCCGTACATGCATACCCTAGATCCGTGAAGCAACAAAGTGTTGTAAATCTAACAAACCACACGTGCACCCTATTACTTTATTAACAAGTTATACCGATATTTACCTACTGCTTTTATATTTATATATATACATATATATATTAGAATTGTTTAAGCTTTGCTCACGATATAAAATTGTGATTTCTATTATCCTATTTAGATCTCTTTCACTAATTATAAATTGATGAAGGATTGGCATTAAGATATCCGGAGACTTGCAAGTAACAAGTAATATCCAAGAGGAAAAAGACGACAAAATTATATAAAACAAAAAAGAATTTGGTAAGTGCACTTATCTTTGGTGCATAATTGCATAGATTTAAGTTCTTGAGAGGTGAATCATGCACACCACGAATTAGCTTGTTCTAATCAAGAGCATGGCTTGCACTCTAATACCACTGCAATAGACGAGAGGTGAATCATGCACACCACGGATTAGCTTGTTCTAATCAAGAGCATGGCTTGCACTTTGATACCACTGCAATAGACGAGGACACGACATTCCCACAAAATACATAAAATAGCATGCTGCTATTGGGGTTACAGGCAGATATACATTTACCTCGGGCCAGACATCGTATTTGATTCCCCACTCTTCTCTTTATTCATCGTACCTATACAAGGAATAAGGAGGAAAAAGACGACAAAATTAAATAAAACAGAAAAGAATTTGGTAAGTGCACTTATCTCTGGTGCATAATTGCATAGATTTACGTTCTTGAGAGGTGAATCATGTACACTCATGATTAGCTTGTTCTAACCAAGAGCATGGTTTGCACTCTGATACCACTGTAGTAGATGAGAGCACGACATTCCTACAAAATACATAAAATAGCATGCTACTATTGAGGTGAAAGGTAGATATACCTTTACCTCGGGCCAGACACTGTATCCGATTGCCCACTCTTCTCCTTATTCATCGTACCTATACAAGGAATAAGGAGCACTCTTATACACTTTTGATGAGAGGTTGCTCCATCGACTCTATATGTTCTCTCTCTCTCTCTCTCTCTCTCTCTCTCTCTCTCTCTCTCTCTCTCTCTCTCTCTCTCTCTCTCTCTCACACACACACACACACACACACACACACACGCACCACATTCGTGCATCCTTCAACTGGTATCAAAACGCATGGTAATTGTGGCATCGAAAGCTTCGAGATGATAGCTTGCTCGCTCTCCGCCGCGGAGGGATCAAGAAAGCTTGGAAGCTTTGTGAGAATGCAATGGGAGCTTATGTGTTTGATTGAGAGTGGTGTATGCTCTTTTGGAAACTCAGAAGAGAGTGTTGTGGAAGGTAATGTGTAGGTAAAGGTGCCCTAAAAACTATGTGTGCGCATTAGCACTATTTTGCAGATCGATTTTCTCCTTGTAGATTGTAGATCTGAAAATTCTGTCTGCCACACCTCTCGATTTCAATGTGGTCTACAACTTTGTAGAAGAAACTTTTTGCAAATTTGTGATCGTTTTTTGATATTCATCTCATACTGATTGTATACAAAAAATTGCAGGTTTTCTTTTTCGCGCAGCGTGCGAGTATGATGCACTTTTGAAAGCATGACGATGCTCAAAGTTGGGTGCATAAATTCTAAGGTTGAAGATGCAATTGAAGCTTGCGTATAGCTTGAGGCTATGAGGTTTTTTTGGTACATTTGGGTAAAGAAGAAGTGGGCAAATTTGGTAGATTGCAATATTTTTGGATTGCGACATCGACTTCCCAACAATGACATCTTCTTATTGGCGACAGAGGCACGACATCAATGATTAGAGATAGACATCCACAATACTATGTGTTGTGCTCTCAGACACGAGCATAAATGCATCTACACACCCTCGTAGTGGTCCCTTGAGAGACATGCTTTCCTGGGCGCACACTCGCTGGGAGGCAGAGTCCTCTGCATCGACAACACAAGTGGAGAGCATCAAAGTTCCGACCAAGTATCACTTTTTGGCCGAGGTTTTCTACTCGCATCTTACAGTTATGGTCATGTATGATAGTGTGGGTTATTCAAAGAGTATTTCTAGCATGATTTTGTGTGGTTTTTGTTATGTATGCATATGAGGATACCGAGTGAGCTAGTTACAGCTTGCAGGTGGCAGGCTCATAGGTTTACAATGATTTTGGATAGGCACAATTGTCCATAGAGGCGCTCGTTCATAAGTGAGCTAGATTGCCAATATTTTGGCAGTTTATGTATACCATATGTGGATTTGCTACTGAGACATTGAGTGTCTGTTTATGGTTTATGCGGTTTTGTTGGGATTTTGCTTAAATTTTAGGGGAAACTCTAGCCTTTTTTCCCAAGATCCTTGCCATACTTTCTACATATCTGCACCTTACTCTCTGATGCTTTAGTGGTCAAGATTTACTCCCACTTTGACATCGAGTTTTGAATCTCACTTTGACATGCTTTGCCGGTATTGAACACAAATTGGTGTTCTTCTACCCACTCTCAAAGGAGTGAGGTTTGTATATGCTCGTAGTGGCTACAACTTACAAGTAGTCGTAGGCTCTATAGATTACATGTACAGGTTCCTTGTAGTTGCTACATTGTGCATGTAGTTTTGTGGGATGCGTATTGAGCGTCTCATTTGATCTTTACTTACGCATATGGTTATGTGTTTTATGCTCTTTTGAGAGTTGTTTATCCTCAGACTATGCGTAGATTTTGCTTGGTATAACAAAGGTTACTCTATCGTAGTACGTTGAGTCTTGGACACTGCTGATGTACATTGCTTTGATAGAGCTACATTGTGAATATGCAAGCATCGGATTGATGTATTGGTCGAGTGATCTACCACTTTGTTGTTATTTTGTCATGGTTTATGGTTGAGTTTTTAATTGAGATTTTTCTAAGTTTACAAGGGAGACTCTTATCAGATTTCTTCCCATGGTTTTTGGTTTCTTGGCATCCATGCCACATGCTAGAGCTGCAGATTCATATGCTAGTGACGGTGATGTCACGTTCAACTTTAGCATTCCTCTTGCTTACATGTCTTTGATACATGGCAATTCTTCCTATTGGTTGCTATATGAGGATGTCATTTTCCACATTACACCACATTGTGAGTGGTTTTGCACTTTCTCTAGTAGGAGCTTTGGTCATGTGCACTTGGCCAATGGTTCAATGTCTGACATTGCAGGAGCAGGATATGTATGCTTGCCATTGCGTAGTGGTGCATCGTACACTTTGTTATGTGTGCTATGTTCCTCAATTGAGATAGAGTTTGATCTCAGTGAGATAGATAGCAGATTGTGAATGTCGTATACTGCTTAGAGAGAAACCTTTTCAGATGCATTGCATATCACTAGTGAATTGCTAAGGGAGCTATGAGTGGCTTGATATATCATATGCATGTATCTGAGGTACAAGACAACACAATCTTGATTTTGTTGCTAGTATGTGATGAGTGAGAGACGAGATGTGTCTCCTTAGTGAGTGAGCTTCATCGTGTTCACGAGATAGAGCTTGTAGTTGTGTAGTACATGTCAATGGACTTACTGAGGTAGAGCTGGATCGGGATTGCTCTCGTGAGACACAATAGGTGTTGTTAGAGTTTGTGTAGATAGAGGCAGAGTGGTCCTATAGACGTGGAGTTCTTTGATATGCTCATGCTAAAGGCTCATGAGTTGATGCTAGGACATGGCCATAGCTTGTAATGAGCACTTGAGTAATAAATGTACATATCCCTTATCCATAACATACTCCGGGGTTGGAAAAGCAATTTTCCTCAGTTGCAAGGTACACAAATGGTATAGTCGAGTGCGAGGTACAAGATACTGGGTACATGCCTGCATAACACAATGAGTAACTAAAAACCAAAAGAGTAGCAATGATTAGTGGAAGCAATTTAAAAGTGCAAAAATGTGCAACATGTATATGGTGTGAGGGGAGTGCATAAAATGAAGTAAAGGTGCATAAGTGCGGAGTGCAACATTGGTCAGAATTATTGTTCCAAATAGACCACCATTTATCACCCTTCCACCTTGCCATACCAATTCATGATATACATTCATATCAATCCATACCAAATATGGTGGGCTAGTTCCACATATAATGTAACCACGAAGAGTCCTGCCATACCAGGCGTAGGCACTCTAGTACACATGTATCAACATCCATAAATTTCCATAACATTACTGCAAAGCGGAGAGTGCTGCCTCACGAGGCGTAGGCACTCTAATACACATGTCAATAACCATAAGTTTCCATAACAAGGTATGGGGTGGAGAGTCCTGCCCTCTTCAGCGTAGGAGCTCTAACATGTGTAGAAATTTTGCCATTCCAATTCATCTAACCAATAAGATCCTTGCCATGACAATTTACAATGTCTCAACTAGTGTGATGGGATAAATTTCAAATCACTATAATGAAAATAGTGTTGCTCATGTATGAAGCTTGTTAATATAAAGTGCAGATAGAGCTTACTAACCAGGGGTAATTGAAATGATTTTGCTAGAGGGATATTATGAAAATGTATGAAGAAATTGCATACCGTAAGATTCTATGTTATGATAGTAATGTACTTAGCTTTACCAGCAAAATTATTTCTCAAAGACAAAGCACTAAAACAATTTCTTGTTAAATTTAAGAAGACGTTAATAACTGCACATGAAATGCATTAACATTTTAAATGCCATGAAGGACAAAGTTGATGCAAAGTTTGTTTGCCAAGAAAAGAGAATGAAAGTAGACAACTTGAAGTACAGACGAGCGGATAACAGGGGTGTTATCTAAATTTACAGGGTGCTTTGCAAGATTGGGATTACCAGTGGATATCGGGCTTTAGATAAATTGAGGCCACACTCAATGTATAAATGTTAGGATAGGCCAAAAGCAGGTCTCCTAAAGAAGTTAGCTTCAAATTCTGGCATAGAGGTAAATATCCTTCAGTAAACAAGTCCTCTGCGAAGGAGTATTGGAAACATTGGCAGGGATGTGATACAGAAGCAAATAAATGGAACAATATTGAGTAATATGCAACAACAATCTGACTGACATATGATATAACATTTAAGACAATTTGTAGAGCAATCAAAGCAAAAATCGAATTACATTACATCATTGCTATTGAGATAAACTTACATTATGGGGATAATGGATCTTGCAAATAATGATGAGAGAGGGATTTTCTTGTTTATGCTTGATAATTGCTTACTAATCCAGGTAACATTCAATTTGGGTGTTGGTAGCTAAAAGTGTACCTAGTCGCCTATGGTCATCCTCATTGCTAGAATATTAAGGCCTGGTGTATCTTGAGGGTGAAAATTTTACCCTAGCACGTTATGATTATTCACGGTGTTTACAATGTAGGATGAAAGTATCAAAATAAACCAAGAGCCAACAGGACCCATGTGAAGCAAATTATTGTTCTATAACTCCACATGGTCACCATCTCCATCCTCTTTATCAGACAAATAAAGAGCTCATATGAAATTTTAAGAGAAAGACGATAATGCTAACTGGATGGGCGTAAATGCTAGTTCATGTCTACTAATAGCAATAGCAAGAACTTATCAAGTGTACGAGTTGCGGCATGGGCAACTTGTGCTTGGGCAGTTTTGAAGCACCTAATTTTGGTTGAAAGTTTCATCGAAAAACTCCTTCCAACTCAGTGACCATGTTCAAATGAGCAAAGTTGCTCGGGATAAGATTCAATTCTAAGGGTGGTTAGTGTGTATGACACTAGTGTCTAAATTATATACGAGCCATGCCTTTTGCGTGGTGCAGGTACCAGGTAGATGGATGTTCTCTAATATTTTTTTTAATATATGCAATTAGTGGATTATTATACATTGCATAATTGTTAAAAAAATTACATGATTGATGTCAATTATCGAAACATAACATTAGGGGGGCGGCGGGGGGTTGTGAAGAGAGAGAGAGAGAGAGAAATGAAATGAAATGTTATAGTAACCGTCTTTAAAATGCCAAAATTACGTGCCAAAACAAAGTGAGACAATCCTTGTGGATCTAATACAATGTCTGGGTACGAAAATAGTCTAAAATCATCGTTGTCATCGTCAATTCCCGGGGATGCCCGAAAGTGGGCATTTGTCTGAGAAAGTATTGCAGTGGTCACCGAAGAGCTTCCTCAATATCCGCCGCTGTAAGGAGTTGTAGTGGGAGGGGGGCGAAATGAAATGAAATGTTATGTTAAACGTCGACAAAAGGCTTATCCTTTTGGATCTAATATAATGCTTGGGTATTAAAATAACGTGAAGTAAAGCATAAAAATAAATAAATAAATATTTATCAACATCGTTAATGCCCAGCTGCAGCGAATGGCGTCTGAGAAAGTATTGCAGCGGTTGCTGCCGAGCTTCGTCACTGCCCGCCACCCACAGTAAGCAATCGTACTGGGGGAGATAGAAAGAGAAAGAAAAGAAATTCTGATGGCGGTTCGCCATAGCCCGAGAGAGAGAGAGAGAGAGAGAGAGAGAGAGAGAGAGAGAGAGAGAGAGAGAGAGAGAGAGAGAGAGAGAGAGAGAGAGAGAGAGAGAGAGAGAGAGAGAGAGAGAGTTGATGTGAGAAGCGATGAGGCATGCAGGGTGTTTGCGCACACACTACCCCTATTGCTCTCGGGTTCGTCTGGAGCGAAGGGCACGAGTGTAAGCATACATGATGAAGGGTCTGAGACACAGAGAGAGACTCGTCCCTTTACTGCAAAGAAGGGCAAGCTGTGTTCTGGATGGTGGGTGGCAGTCTCACATGAAGGGAAGAGAGAAGGATTACAACGGTTGTGTGTGTGTGTGTTTTTTTTTCTCAAGTGCAAAGTGGTGGGTACGTAGCTATTGGAGGACTCAAGTGGCCGACATGTGGGTGGGTGTTGAGGACAAGGTAGAGATACATGCAAAATGCAGAGAAAGAGTGGATGACAACTGCAAAGAGATATAGAGAACGAAAGAGTGTGTGAGTTGGGTGGCAGTTGTTGGATGAGGCATGAGGCACTCAAAAAGGTAAAGCCGTCAGGGTTGGTGGGTGAAAGTCGAGAGGGATAGAGACTGTAGACAGAAGCAGACTCTGCAAGTGTTTGGTGGTTGGTCTCAAGTTGCCCATATTAAATGTGGATGATGTTGGTCGCACATACATAATTTGAGGATTTGAACTAAAAGTGTGTGTAGGTACACAACACTCGTAGGTCTCTATAATTGCATGCATTTAGGCTGTGCGTATTGTGGATTGTAAATGAAATGAGCGCTGCACTTTTTCAAATGGAGAAGTGGGTGATGGGTGGTTGTGAGCAATTGATAACCGAAGGTCAAATAGCCCTGTATTATCCCAAGTAGGTGCCCACTAGGCATGGTGTGCCTAACACACGAGTCTGAACGACTGTCATTGTCGAACGTTGAGTCACCCTTGTTGATCCTGTCAAATGGCCACTACCACTGTTGTGCTGCCGCATGCGCGTGTCCCTATGTTGGTTGTTATGGTGACCATCTACGGCTATAGTTTGCCATTACGCAACACCATTTCTCCTATGGTTCAAAATACTCTCCTTGGGCTGAGCTCTACTTGTAATCGTCATCAGGCCATTTTTAATGCAAAAGGGCAAAAGAAAATTTCCCTTGGCATAGTGTCCCACAGTGGCCATTCATTGCTTGAGAACAGGGTACAGTTCTCCCCTAACTGCCACACCTTGTTCCTTGGGAAACGCACAGCTTGGAGAAGACGAAGGAAGCTCAAGGCATACAATAGAGAGAGTGTAACATAGTGTGCAATGAAAAGATAGATAGCCCTAGAGTGATGGGCATATATACAATGCACGGGGGAAAAAACCTCCTAAAGAGGGAAAAAATGTCTCGGCGGTCCTAGTGTGTTCACACACATCACTACCACATGTATATGGTAACAAATCCCTCGTGGAGTGATGCGGTGAACGAGAGCTGGCACATGAGTAAAGGGAATTGCCATGCCCTGAGGACATGTTCAGTCCATAAAGGGGAGTAAGCCCAAAGCTTTGCGGAAAGCTTCAAGCTTCTCACGAGACAATGCCTTTGTGAAAAGATCTGCAAGGTTATCATGTGTTGGCACACAAGCCAAGCTGATCTCTCCTGCTGAGAGCCTCTCCCTGACATAGTGGTAATGCACCTCAATGTGCTTTGTGCGAGCATGAAAAACTGGGTTCCTCGCAACTGCCAATGCGCTCTGACTGTCAGTGTAGATAGTATTGGCAGTGTCCTGTCCAAAACCCAAATCAGCCACATAAGGCGTCTGAGCCATACACACTCAACCGTAGCTGTGAAGACTGCTCTGTACTCAGCCTCACAACTCGAAGTGGCCACAGTAGGTTGCTTCTTGCTCAACCATGATATATGTGAACTGCCGAGCATGAAACAAAAACCACTTGTGGACACTCGCGTGTCAAAACAACCAGCCCAATCTGAGTCCGAAAACGCATGTAAGTCTGGCGGCAATGATCCCCTCTTGGGATAAAACAAGCCAAGATGTAAAGTGCCACTAAGGTAGCGGAAAATCCTCTTGACACCCTACCAATGCTTAGACCCTGGGCTATGCATGAATCTGTTGACCTGTGAGACTGCAAACTGAATATCTGGCCTCGTGTTGCATACATAAATGAGGCAGCCAACAACAGTTTGGTAAAGAGTGACATCAACAGGATCGCCAGCATCATGTAGACTCAACTTCAAACCTGTTTCCATGGGAGTGGCAATAGGTTTGCAATCCTCAAGTCCAAACTTACATAGCAATGTCCCTATGTAACTTTTCTGACACAAGGCAATACCACCATCACACTTCTTAAACTGTATACCCAAGTAATGATGCAACAGCCCCAAATCTTTCATCTTGAAAGTACATTCAAATCAGCCTTAAATTCAGCAATATGTCTCTCATTTGGTCCAGTGATCAGCAAATCATCAACATAAAGAACCACAATGAGAAGTACATCACCCTCACGCTTTACATACAATGTGCTTTCTGTTGGACTGTTACGAAAGCCTCGTTTAACCAAACGAGTGTCAGCTTTCTCATACCAAGCACGAGGAAATTGCTTCAACCCATACAAAGCCTTCTTACATTTGCACACTTTGTCCTCCTGTCCTTTTATGACTAAACCACGAGGCTGCGTTACATAAACTTCCTCAAATATGTCACCATTCAAGAAAGAAGTAACAATGTCTCATTGATGTACATCCCAACCAAAACGAGCTGCCAATGCACATAGAAAACTCACAGTAGTCATACGACAAGTGGGAGCAAAAGTCTCTTCATAATCTATGCCTTTTTGCTGTGCATAACCCTTTGCAAGAAGTCGAGCCTTATGGCGATCGATCTCGCCATCCGGCTTGCATTTCAACTTGTAAACCCACTTCGTACCAATGGCCTTTTTGCCAAGAGGCAAATCACATAAAGTCCATGTGTCATTTTCTATAAGTGCATCATATTCCGATTGCATGGCAGCCATCCAATTTTTTGAATTATGTGCTTCATCAAAGCACAGAGGCTCCTCAACATCATGTAAGCTAGACACGGCCAAAGCATAACAATCTAATGCATAAGATGCATGGCGAGAGCCTGAACGAGTACAACTAGACAAAGGTGCATCCAAATTACTGTCACGCAAAGTGTGCACCAGCCATTTTGGCATACCTCTAGCCTGCTCATTTTCAGCCCTTTCCTCATCAAGTACATCATGTACATCTGCATCAGTAATAGGCTGATCTGTAACATTTTCAGAAACCCCCATAGGCTGTACATTTGCCTCAATGGAACTTACATTCGTATTTCCACCACTGAAAAGAGACAACAAAGTGTCATAAATGTCCTGTGAGCTTACATTACTGTCTCTAGTACATGACAGCAAGGGCTGAACAGAATCTTCCACAAACACTACATCCCATGAAACCAGAATACGTTTTGTTTGCGAATGATACAACCTGTAACCTTTGCTTTCAGCAGTATAACCAACAAAAATACATTTGACAACCTTATCATCCAATTTTTTGCGTTGTGTTTGTGGCACCAAAGCATATGCCAAACAAACAAAAACACGCATGTGCTCAATAGAAGGCTTTCTATCATGCCATGCTTCATATGGAGTAATAGACTGCAAAGCTTTTGTAGGACACCTGTTAAGTACATAAGTGGCACACATGATGGCCTCAAGCCAAAAAGAATGCAGCAAAGCTTGACGTTTGACCATACATCGTGCCATTTCCGTCAGTGACCTGTTTGTCCTCTTAGCAACACCATTTTACTGAGGTGTATAAGGCACTGTACATAGGTGTTTTATCCCACGTCTAGCCAGAAATGCATTAAATTCATGAGACATATACTCCCCCCCTTGATCGGAACGGAGGGTGCCCATAGTACATTTCGAGACACTTTCAGCCATAGCCATAAATTGTTTGAAGCACATAAAAACTTCGGACTTTGTTTTAAGCGGAAATACCCATGCATGCCTGGAGTAATCATCAATGAAAGTCACGAAGTACAGGTAATGGTCCAAGGACGGAGTTTGCATGGGCCCACAAACATCACTATGCACAAGCTGCAACCTGCATGTGGCCCGAACTGAACCTTCCTTTGGAAACTTAGAACGCTACATCTTACCCAAAATACAGCCTTCACAAACATGTTTGATAAGTGCTTCAAGGCGGCAAAGAAGCAACCATATCAGATTTTTGCAAACGCAGCAAGCTGGCAAAATTCAGATGACCAAAACGTGCATGCCAAAGTTTTGCATCTGAAATAGCCCTTGAATCTGCAACAACATTTGCAAAATTTTGTCCACACTTGTCATACAAAGTGAGCTTATACAGCCCACGACACAAAAGGCCAGATGCAACAATTTCATCACCAAAATTGAGATCATGAACTGTACATCTGTCATCCACAAATTTGACTACAAGTCCAAGTCTAGCAAGTGCGGATATAGACAAGAGATTCTTCTTGATCCCAAGTACATAAAGTGCATCAACAAGTGTGAAGGAACTGCCATTAGCAGTAGTAAGCACAATCTTTCCAACTCCCTGAACTGGATAAGAGGCATTGTTGGCACAAGTGACAGAATTCCCTTGAGGGACAAACTCGAGAGAGGTAAACAATTCACGATGTGAGGTAATGTGCTTTGTAGCACCACTGTCGAAATACCACACATGTGAATCTGCAGCAACTGACAAGCATGCATCATGGAGAGCAGGATTGTAAGTGCACTCTGCGCTAAAAGCTCATTCTGCATCAACATCAGCATCACAGTCTCCTTTCACAGAAGACTCAACAATGGTTGCATTTGTAGTGGAACCAGCATTTGCAGTGGAACCACCCTCTTTCTTCTTAGCCTCTTTGGCCTTCAACTTAGGACACGACTTGATCAAGTGATCATTAGCTTTACAATAATGGCAACGCATCTTCTTTTTGCCCTTATCACCAGAATTTCCAGACGAATTGCTACTAGCAGAAGCATTAGGAACATAAGTTTTGCCACTCGCAACAAAACCATAAGAAGTGGCTGCATTGCTACTACCACCCTTTCTTTGAGAAGCAATAAAAGCATGTTCAACTGCATAATGCATCAAACTTGACAACTTCTGGATTTCAGTGGGTCATTAGTCTCCAAGTACTAGCAAAAGTCTAGTAAGAATCTGGTAAGGCATCAAGAACACTCTGCACAAGGGAACTGTCTGAAATGACTTCACCTACAGAAGTAAGTTGCTCATTGATATCCTTGACACTAGCAAGGAAAGTGTCCATATCATCTTCCTCATGCATAATCTTCGACTCCAACTCTTTACACAGCAAAGCAATTTTAGCGTCATTGCCACTTGCATAAAGACCAGCCAAAATATCCCAAGCCTGTTTTGCAGATTTTGATGAACGGATGTGAGGAACAATGGTGCGCTTCATAGACAACGAAATCAATGCATGAGCCTGCGCATCCTTAACATCCCAATGAGCTTGTTCTGCCATAGGCAAAACAACTCTAATAGCATCAATCCTTGCAGCAAGACCTGCAACATCGTCAACATCGTCTACATCCTCAGAACCAGGACGTACATCAATGCCCTGCACAATATTCTAGACGCCCTTTGACACAAGAACGTGTTGCATCATATAAGCCCACATAGGGTAATTGTCTCCATCCAACCTGTCCTCAACAGCAAACATCTTGAACACATCTGTGTTGTTGTTGTCAGCCATGGTAAATGCTGCACCTGATGTGAAAACTGCTCGAAAATAGGAGAAACGGAGCGGGAACAACACATGCTATATAGCACAAACCGTAGAAGACTATAAGGCACCTGTTATGCAGAAAATGGCACTTACAAAAATTTTGCACAAAATGACGAAATAGCCTGTGCAGTACTGCCTGTAGTGGAAACGGAGGCCGAAATGAGCCCAAATAAAAAATCTGAGCAGACCAAGATCTACGAGCTTACCCAAAATATTTGTCAACCTGCGAGCGCTCGCCAAAGCTCCCTGAAATCGAAGAAAGTGAGCAGGCGTGTACTGGAGCAGTTGGCGACTAAGCCCGGGAGGATGCAACCTGCTATGATACCAATTGTTGGAATTAGGGTTGCAGAGAAACGCACACAGCTTGGAGAAGACGAAGGAAGCTCAAGGCACACAATAGAAAGTGTGTAACTTAGTGTGCAATGGAAAGATAGATAGCCCTAGAGTGATGGGCGTATATACAATGCACGGGGGGAAAAACCTCCTAGAGAAGGAAAAAATGCCCCGGCGGTCCTAGTGTGTTCACACACATCACTACCACATGTATATGGTAACAGGTATATGGTCGCATGGTTTTGATGATCGAATAACCATGTCTTTCACAAATTCTTCCTTCTTGTGAGATGACAGATTCCGTCCCTCTCTGCTTCTATCGATAATCTTGCCTATATTAAAACGCATGTAATTCTAGCGATCTTTCTATACATTTGTCCTACTTTATGGCCCTTGGAGACTATAATCTACATATTGATACACGTTTTCCTCCCTGCTTCACCGCACAGGACATACAACATCTCTACAAATTTCCAAGGATAAGGATTAAAGAAAGAAAAGGAAAAAGATATAAAATAAAATAACTTAGTTGTTTTGCGAAGATCTTCCATGATTGTAAACCAAAACGTAACGATGTTGTAGAAGTTCTTCATTGTAAGGAATTTTGCACTTCAAGGAGCATAGTCCAAGGCTCTGATACCACTGCTACAAATGGATGCACGGCGTCCCTGCAAAATTCCTCAAATAGCATGATAGAAACGATAGAACACCGCAAATATGCATACCTGACGAATCCTTTGAGCATATAATCAAATCGTACATGAACATAGAGAGATAGAGAGAGGAAGAGAGTGAGAGGGCACATGCATGCGCACCTCCTAGAGCAAAGTGCTATGCCGACACGGCAAGAGAGAAGAGAGGAGATGAGAGAAGAAAGACACAAGCATTGGGTGCAATCTCCCCCCGTGCAAGAGTGAGCATTTCCCTCTTGCACATATTTTATTTATAGATTCTTCAATGCTAAAAAATGAATACACATTGGACGGCTGGGCATAAATGGCCATAGCTCGTAATGAGCACTTGAGTAATAAATGTACATATCCCTTATCCATAACATACATAGGGCCCACATCCCTTCAACGTCTCGATCTTCCTCCCAAGTTTCAATGGTAGGTGTGTATGAGTTACAGTTTGGTGAAAGTGAGGTTTTTGTAATGTTGTAGAGTACAATGATCCTTACTAATAAGTTTGAGTTGAGAGAGAGAGAGAGAGAGAGAGAGAGAGAGAGAGAGAGAGAGAGAGAGAGAGAGAGAGAGAGAGAGAGAGAGATCGAGCAAAAAATGGGATTGTCCATGGTGAGCAATTAAGGGAGACTTGATTAATGGGGTGAGGAGTTTCTTTAGGATCGAGGCTAAGCTGCATTGGCACTGCTGAGCACTCAAATTCAAATGCATTATGGAGAGCCTTGCTCAAGTGGTAGCCCGATAGGAATGGACATTTTGAAGAGTGAAAGCCATGTTGATGCTCCTACCCACTATATTTGTCCTCTGAGACCAAGTGGGAGTCTAGGCTTTGGAGGGCAATGGATGTTAACATGAATGTGTCCATTGGCCACATCTTACTAGCATGCAAGCACTTTGTCATCATTTATAATGGCAGACCCGCAACCCAAGTGAAGCACACCTGCACAAAGGCCGACCCACAACCCTCTCTCTCTCTCTCTCTCTCTCTCTCTCTCTCTCTCTCTCTCTCTCTCTCTCTCTCTCTCCCCTTTGCATTTGCCTATTTTGGCCCATTCCTCAAACTCATCTCTACAACCTGCACTACGCCCTTGAGCCCCAAGTTAATTGCAATAAGGTTTGGCTCGCCTTGCGAGGAGCTATTGAAGTTGGAGGGAGGATAAGGACGGTATATTTGGTAGAACAAAAATCATTGAAGAAGAAAAAACAAAATAACATTGCAAATTGGGACAATTACCTCTCAATAGCTTCACCTTGCTCAACCCAATCTATGGATGCCGTTGGAGAGGGGTGCCGAAAGCTTTGGATGTGTTGCAATGTAGTGATAGCAGAGCAATATTGGAGCTCATGGAAGCTTTGGGACATAACAATGTAACAACTTCGATGCCCTCACTAATTTTAGTTACCAATTATCATTGGCACTTGCTACACCATTTGCTACCTTTTCATGGCAGTATAAGAGAAGGTGGGAGGAGGTTGAGAAATTGTGTGCTATCTTTGCACATGGGCAAAGAAGTTTGAACGTCATGGGAAGAGAGAGAGAGAGAGAGAGAGAGAGAGAGAGAGAGAGAGAGAGAGAGAGAGAGAGAGAGAGAGAGAGAGAGAGAGAGAGAGAGAGAGAGAGAGAGAGAGAGAGAGAGTTGTTGCCACGTTTTTGTCAATTGCCATCTTAGGGTGACAACAATAGGAGCGAGATAGTGCTATGTTGTTGAGTGTGTGCTTGTGTGTTCCCCGTTGCTAGACCCAGTAGCCAATTCAAACAAGAAGTTCATGATTGTCAACTACAAATGAAAGACATGTTGCATATGCATAAGAGGAGTTGCACCCCAAATGTGACATGGTCACCTTCATTAGCTTGATAAATGGCTTGCTAAAGCCAAGGAAGTTGACCAAGTCCTTCCCACACCGACTCCAATTGAGAAGAGGCTCTTGCCATAGCGATGAGAGATGGATCAAAAGAGTAGACGTACACCAAATGTGGTCACCTACATCAGATGGCTTGCTCAAGCCAAGGCATTTACCTAGGGCCCTTGACAAACTAATGCATATGGAGAACATGCGAGGGTGGCTCTAACAAATCAACAAACTAGCACGACCCTCTCTTCTATCTAACGTAAGATCACACTTACATAAGTTGTTTGGTGAGCTATGGGTTAATGTTGTTTCCGTGAGTGGAAATAAAATTAGCCTTTCCACGAGGGATGTGGACCAAAAGAACAGGTAAAATCTTCCATTGATGAAAAGAAGCTGATGTTTCGATAAGGAATTTCATCTCTCCAATATGAACCAGTCTTCAATAGGTCGCAAAGGGCTTTATTGCATTATCATGAAAGAGGAGAATGAAAATGAATCCTCTAGGTGACCACTAAAGAGAATGAATTCATGTGAAACATGGAAATCAGCTTAGCAGCTAGTAGCATTAGGGTTTTTTGTCTTGGATGTGAGGGATTAGCCCAATTGTAATGCTGATAATCTTGACTCTTGTATAAAGATGAAGATGTTGAAGGGGAGCTTGGAATTGAGCTCAATTAGCATGAACCAACCTTCTTAAGAGGTCAAACAATGTACTCCGTTGATGTGTCGCTTATAAAACTCACAAGAAATCTAGACGATTCATCTCACAAGGCTTCATTTAAGCAATTTGCTTTATCTAAAGAGAGGAGAAAATTATGTGAACATCATCAAAAGACCATGCTTGATTCTATCCCAAAAGCTATGCATCATTCTTGGGAAGACCCCATGCTAGAAAGACGGACTTCATGGTGCAGGACTCTCTGTGTATGACCTGCCGAAGTGCAAAAAGAATGCATTTGATAAGGCACCAACATTTGGCCAACGGTCAAAGCTATCAACAAAGGAGTAAAGACAAAGTTATTAATGAGATTCATATGTAGAGTGTAGTCTCTGGGACATGTTCATCGGAGGATATGCCCAAGATGGTTGTGGTAAGAACTAGAATATGAAATTACAAGAGAGGAATTCACATAGCCATTGCGTGCACATGATTATCAAATTATCAAAGACACTGTGGTGGTTGTCCACCATAATTTCGTATGGCACCACATAGACTGTGCATTGTCTTTTTTTATATACTTTTTGAAAAATTTCTTGCTACAAAAAGTTTGACTTGTATTCAGATTTTTCTTTCTTAGCTCCTCAAAGGCAATATTTTTACTTTACAACCTTCAAGTGAAGACATTATCGATAAGGTTAGTGCTATGCCTCGATGGAGAGATTACATGCATGCTTTACGAAATAAATGAGGTTTGATTTCACAAATTAATCTTCTCTGTTTTCTTTGATTCACCTTTTTTGTTTAGAAAACAATTAGCAAGCAATCTATCCATAATTTCCTACTTACACATTAACTATGACTATCATTTACACATTACATGAATTCACACATTAACTACTATGACATTAAGGCCAACCAAGAAAGGCTAGTTTTACCTTCCATTGGTGCTCTCAAGAGCAGGCCTCATGATTTGATCACTTGTTGAATCTTGAAATGACATAGCCATGAATAACTACACACATTTGTATACGAATGACAAGAATGCATACAATAGAGGGCATTGAGTCAATATTATCTCGAAGCTAAGGACAAATTAGGACATTCTCTTCTCTATTGCATCTGGCTTGACTTCAATTCTCAACACAAACCATGAGACTAAGTAACACAAAGCATTCAATGAGGGGTGGTGAGGGGATTGACAGCCTAGAAGTCCAAGGTGGGATCTCGAGACGGACTAAACCCAGCCAACGCGAAATCCGAGGCGAATGAGAATCGAGGCAGTGCAAAAAATTAGGGCTCATCCACTAATTTTTGAACCCACAACCTCACAACCCAGGCTTTCGATCAAATAGACTAACCATCTCACCTATGCGCACATGATGTAGCCCTCCCCGTTTTTATGACCCTTTATTATAAGCCATCATCCAATGCCCGAGATTAGGGGGTTTAATTTGTGGTCGGATTTAGTTTTAGTGTGATGTCTGCGATTGCGATCTCTTTGGTTTTTGAGTGTGCGCTTACAAATCACGGATCCCCTCACCACCCATCAGTGAATGTGCTGTGTTAGCCTATAAAGTCCTCAGGCAAAACCCAATTTCATATCGTTGTTCATGAAACAGCATATGCTATTTATTGGTCTTCCATATCATTTGCTTTCATTACAATTTACAATCGACTTAGCACAGCTTGGGCGTCTGCAGATAGCGCACCCCTCTCGCGTCGGTACCGAGTTGATCGGATTGGGGGACGTCGTATTCGCCTGTTTCTGTATTTTTCTGTCGGTCTCTTTCTTTCCTCTTTCGTCTCCATCTCTCTCTCTCTCTCTCTCTCTCTCTCTCTCTCTCTCTCTCTCTCTCAGTTTTACCTTGTTGGGTGTTTTGTTCGCGCTTGCGGCTGAGAGGAATGGGCGAGGAGTCCCTGAAAGAGGAGATCTTGCAGCTTTTCCGTGGCCTTGGAACCTCCCTATTGAGCAGAGTATCGCATTTCACGGCTGCCTTGTCGGATCTCATGGTATACTTCCTCACGCTGTTCTCTTGCTACTCAATTTTACTGTAAGGAAGATGTTTTTATTTCATCGCAGTCATCAGATGGATTGCATGCTTGCTGATGCACTCATCATGCTTGTCTGCTATCACTAGAGGATATATTCATCTGTGGCCCTTGTTTACCATCATAGAAAGGTCATTCTTGGGACATGCAAAACATTCAGGGTTTGACTCCCGAGTTTACCAGCGGGAATCTTAGTTCTGCCTTTGCTTACTCAACACACCATGATGCTACATGGAAAACACACATTTGGTCCTTTGCTTGTTGTCTTATTTACGTTTCCTAACATAAATTTGATGGTTCTAACTATGGAATTTCTCTTGATGTCTTTCATAGCATTCCAAGTCCATAGGCGCATTAGCTGGGTTTGCCATTGCGCTTGTTTGCACATGGAAGTACATGAAAGCTGCTGAAAGTCGGCGCAAGAGGTTGGAGAAGCGCGAGGAAGCACAAGAGGGCGCAACCACTAGCTCATCAAGCGGTACATCGACATCTATTTCTCTTCATCAAACACAACCCGCACAACGGGGTGCTAAGAATGTAGCAACGGAGGTTCCCGTAGAGGTATTTTTCTAATGTTTGTTGTTTAACTTTTGTGTTTGCTTTTGAAGATGGGTAGCAATGTGCTTTTTCCTAAAAGTAATCTCTTTGTAAATAACATGTTCAATAGAAGACCATGCTTTGCTTTGTTGATGTTCGAAAAGCAAAGTAATCTTTGTAGGGAGTCAAGACCTTTTGCACGGAAAACATCTGCTAACAAAACTACGACTTCAACATATTCTATCTCTCAGACAAACTTTGGGTTTTAAGTTCTCTAGATGCATCCATATACCACCCTAGAGGCAATGTGCCCTCATCGTTCAATTAATGTGCTCTTGTTATTAAATTAATTTGTGGATCCATAGGAACTAGTTCGAGGGAGTGAATATTTTATCCTTTATAACGAGTTTGTTTAGGTTTATATTAGCCAATGCAAAATTGCTTAAAATTTTGCGCAAAATCACGCACCTTGACTCAAACACGGGTTCTCTAGGCCTCGTCCAAAAGCTTCTTATGCATCCAGACTGCCATGCCTGCAAGTCTCGTGAATTTCGCAAAATCTATGTTGTGAATTACCAGTTACCATGCCAACATCGTATGGCCAAGTGCCATGTCATCACTTTGTGTAGAATTTCTCTCCTTTTTTTGTCGACGGGTTGCCATGTCATCAGTTGTGACAATATTCTTCTGATTGTACAAGTCTTTGTTTGGCCTCATAGATGCTCCTCCAACATGATGGATAGGATCTTTAGAGAGCATAGACAATATGGGGACACATTCTTTGATAATATCATAGTTTAATCAAAATCTGAAGAAGAAACATCGAGAGCATTTGACTTAAGTGTTAAAAGTGATGCGAGGACACAGATTGGTAATCAAAGGAAAGAACAGAGGGTGCTTTCTATTAGAGATACACTTCTTGGAACACATTGTTTTTTCCAAGGGTGCTAGTATTGATCCAAAAGTTGAGACTATTTGTCATTGGCACATATTAGGGAATGTGCTCCTTGCTGTGACAGTCATAGAAAAAGCACGAGCAGAATGGTTTCCAAGCATTGGCATTTCCGTTGTGATTTGCCACAGTTGATAGGTGTCACAAGATGGGCACCACGTGCTAATAGAAAAGAACATACTGAACAGACTTTTAGCACTTGAACAACAACTGAAACTAAAAGAGAGAGCACATGCGACATGGAGTGGCGGAATTCCACTCTAGAGAGTATTGTCCTCAAACCTTGGCGTCCCTTTCGATATTTCTTTATATTATTTGAACTCAGTACAATGCGGGTACTCGCGCTTTGCACCTTCACTCAGAAGAATGCTAGAGACTGAGCCCTCTGCACTTATTCAAAGGCCCTTGGCCTTGAAAAGCGGTTTACATGAAAAGCTTGAAACTCAAAAGCAACTGGCTCAAAAGCTGGGGATGAAAATTAGCCAGTGTAAATTACGAAAATTCGTACAGGCTGCCATGTCATTCACTTTCAGCGTGAAACACGGAAATCCGTATAGTTTGCCACGTTAGCAGTCCAACGCAGATTGCGAAAATCCGTACTGTTGCCACGTCATCAACCTCTCCGCGTGTGTGTGTCCTTGCTTTATTTTAATGCCTTTATGGCACTTGGGCCCCATCGGACGGGGTCCCATAAGTTGGTGGGAACTTCTTCCGCTTCTTCTTCTTCTACTGCTTTTGCTTCTTAGGGTTTAGGACCCTCGGCCGTGGTGTGAAGGCTGGCTCTGTTCCTCAATGGCTTGACACGTCAGTAGTCTGTGACATCCCCCCTTTTTGAAAGAAAGTAATCGCGGACGAAAGTAATCGCGTCCGCGATTACAACATATCTGCAAAACAACTCAAGTTAGCTCAAAAATTTCTTAGTGAGTCAGTTTGCTCTTTTTTTTTTGTTAAGGACTTGGCTTCTTCTTTCGGCTCTTTTGATCAAGGAGTTGGCTTCTCCTTTCGTCCAGATCGGAACTCTTGATATTCCGGCGTAGGAAAATTAGTCATCACACCCAAACCGCACTGATCTTCCACGGGTGTCTTGATGCACTAAAATTACATACCCAGGCAATCTCATTCAATTAGGAATATTCAGTGGTTGGCACATCACAATGCAACACAAATGCTTACATATGCATGTTACAAGACACAACGAACGCCGCCGCTGAGCACTCCCCGGAGACGAACGGTCTACGGTATAAAGCTACTCAACGACTACCTTGTCACTCTGCCGCAAATAACCTAAAAAGGTCCAGGCCATGAGCTCAGAGGACTGTACAACCAAACGCTTCCTAGACCGCACTCTGCGTCCGCTTGGAGGTTCAAGCATACAATCAAACGCTCCCCAGACATCGGTCTGCATCATTTAGAGGTTTTCTAGCATACAACGAAACGCTCCCTTGACATCCCGTTTGCGTCGTTCTGAGGTTTTCAAGCATACAACGAAACACTCCCTAGACATTCTGTCTGCGTCATTTCGAGGTTTTCAAACAATACCAAAACGGCATTTCTCACTACTACACCCGGGAGTAAAATCACCAATCAACGAATCCAGTATTAAAACCAGAGTCAAATATTTCAAATCAGCACCAAGACAGGTTTAAAACAAATAACATCCATTTCAAACAAATTTCAAACAATACTTTCTCAAACAGTGTTCAAAAGTAGCTAACTATAAAAACAAATAGAGAGTTCATTAGGGTTTTGTTCGGACAACCGAACTTTGAGGACGATGGACTTGCCCTTCTGCATCACGGTGATGGTTCGGTTCCGAACCTAGAGAGTTGCATCATCCTTGTCGTGCCGGGGCATGCCCAAGAGAACGTCGCAATTGCCCAACTTCATAATGTGGAAATCAGCTTGTCCATAATAATCTTGCATAGTCACTGGAAGAGCACCAATGAGCGGTATCACTTTCTGAGTTTGCCTCGTTGCTAGCTTAGTGTCACATGACACATCCAACCCTATGTGTCCGTGGACAAGCTACAACATGATCAGGGTTCAGTCAATCCAGTCAGTCTAGATTAGAAGTGATCTGGCACTTTTTGTGAGTCTATTCGTAGACCGTGCATGCCCAGTCACTTAGCATAGATGCATATCCTCTGGTTGCACACAACATGATCATAGTATTCCCATCAGAATCCATTAGAATCAATTAGGGGAATTTTTCAGTGCATTTAGCCTATTTTCCCTATTTTTGGTATTTTTCACTTATTATTTTTAAGCGACTTTCCAACAAAAGTAGGTAGGGGAATTTTGCTAAGAAAATATATAAGCAAACCCAAGTTAGCACTCAATGGCATAAGAGGCAGCAAGAGCTTCACGCTCAATAGACAACTTCTCAGGAGAACCCCCCAGGAGACCTAGCGTTTTTGGAGCAGAAGCCTAAAGCTAGCGTTTGGGGATCAGATCAGCCCTGGCGTGTTGGTGCACAGCAGATCAGCCCCGACGCCATCGCTACATAGCAGATCAGCCTAGCGTTTTTGCATTTGCAGAACCACGGCGACAGAAAGACCAATTTCAGCCCCTGGCGTTTTTGATTTGCAGCACCACCTCAACGTTTTTGCAGATCATCGCGACGGAAAGTCAAGAACATCGGCGTTTTCAGTTTTCAGCAGTTAGTACCCGCAGATCAAGTCCCAAACCTCGCAGATCTCACCTTCCCGCAGCAGTTCCTCCCCGCACGGTCAGTTTCCGCAAGGTTTACAGTTTCAGCCCGGAAAACGCAGATTTCAGCATCTGCGTTTTCAGCGCGTCGTCGTCGCATCGTCGCCATCGACATCGTCACCGACATCGAGTCAAAATTCAGCAGATAAAAGATTAGCAGATTTCAGCCCATAGCGCTTTTGGACAGCAGTAGGAAGATTGCAGATTTCAGCCCTTAGGTCGACTTCGTCATCACCGTCTTCATTGTCGACATAGCCTAAACTTGCATCAGTCTCATGCATACCATTTGTACCAGATTGTGCAATCATAAGTAGACCACTCTCGCCGACGAGAGTGGGGCCTTCGGAGGAGGGTTTTATAGCGTCTCTGGTGTCGTATCTCTCTTCTCTCTCTATCTCTCAGTCTCATACACTTGCACGCATAGTGTCCATTCACTTTGTTTGTGATCATAGCATTCTCTCATTAAGTACGGAAGGCTCTCCCGTCCGTAAGTAAAAGGAACCTTGAGCACAGTTCGGAGCACTCATCTTGAGCAAAGCGCAAACATTCATTCCGCTGCACCTTACATTGGTATCAGAGCTTTGGCAGTGTTCTGTATCACTCAAGGAAAGAACCACAAGAATTTTTTTTGCTTGTTGAGGTCGCACGAACCCAAGTTCGCTTGGGCATGTCGATTCCTAATCGTGTTTTGTTGAAGAGTGATAGGAATCCCAAGAAAGAAGGGCTTGTCCAGCCTCCCCTTGCGTCTCTTTTCACTCATTGAGAGCGGACCGTGCACTTAGCGGCCGGCCAATCGACGTGAGGTGGGAAAAAGCAACCTTGGTGTGAGCGCAGGGCCCCCAAGGGGTGCGCCCGCGGAAAAGAGTAGAACTTGGGTGAAGAGAAGATCCTTCTCCAACGCGATTTGCAAGCAAAAGAAAACCTCAAGAACCTCAAGATTCTCAAGAACCCAAGACCCTCAAGAACCCAAGACCCTCAAGAACCCAAGTTCTTCGTGAACTTAAGAACCCACAAAGACCCACAAGAACCCACGATTGCACAATGGTCATCACTCGAAGCGGAATGGATACTTCGCTTGGAGGTGATGAGCATGAGAGCGGCGAAGAAGAATTTTCCCCACCAGGAGGTTTTTTTGACCCTTCCTCGTCTACGTCAAGGATTGCACTAACTCCTATGGAGGCTTTGGAGCAATTGTTTCTGAAATATAATTTAGAATGCGAAGCAAGAGATTCAGAAAGAATGGCAGAAATGAAATGCAGACACGTAGAAGACAAAGCAGAAAGAGAAGCCGAAAGAAAGGCAAGACAAGAACGGCGCGACCGACACATGCAAGAGTTCTTGCGACTCGTCTCCCGTGCCGACACAGATGCAAGAGATTCAGGAGACGGAGACTCTCTCAGTCTCTTCTTCTCCAAAGCATGACACACAGGATTTGCATGATTGTGTGAAGCCTGATGATGTTTTGATTGACAATGATAAGCATGATGATTTGAATGACAAGCATGATGATTTGGATGACAAAGATAAGCATGATGATTTGAATGATATTGCTAAGCATGATGATTTGGATGCCAATGACAAGCATGATGATTTGCATGATCAAGATGTGATTTCTCACAAGCATGATGAGTTGCATGAAGAAGATGTGATTGTTCACAAGGATGACGTGTTAGTGGATGCTTTTTCTCGCGAAGCTAACCTCGTTGTAGATTCGATCAATCATGAAGAACCGATCTTGGCTTTCGATTCGAGGTCCAAAGAACCCCCACAGGACGATTCGATCATTCAAGAAGGACCGATCTTGGCTCTCGAGCCTAGATCCAAAGAACCCTCACAGGAAGTATTATGTGTTCGCATGTCTGATATGCACGCATTGTTCGAGTGTTTCATTCGTGATCGTTTCCTGTATTTTAGTCAGCATCTTTATGTGATCCCTTTTACTAGGCATGACATATTGTATGTTGAGCATGTTTCACTCATGGATGAGCACCAATGTATGCGGATTTTTCATGAAAAGCTGAAAAGCATGCATTCACAGAAGTCACATTCCATGTCTCTTCCTTGGCATGACACAGTTTCCGAACGAGCACATGAAAGTATGAGCACCAAGCATGGGCATTGCCATTGTGTTTTGCCAGAGTTGATTGCTTTAGATCAAAAGAATGATAAGATTCGATCTCATTGTTTGCATATGTTTGGTGAACGGGTTGTCACTCCGTCTCTATGTTCATCTACATTGCATACACAGTCTTTAGCAAAGACAATATTTTTTCCAGTCACTTTACATGGAATGGCTATGTTCGTGTTTTTGTGTTGGAAGTGGTTTCAGGAAATTTCAGCCGTGGAGATTCTTGAAGAAGGAAGCATGACTCTAGACGAAGTTGAAGCACGGAAGGAGATTCAGAAGATTTTGTGTCGCTTTCGGCGCGGCCCAATGAAGCAAGCGTTGCAAACCTTTATGAAGTTCAAGTACCGCACGACCCACACATCAAAGTGGGCCGGCGAAGAGTCCCTTCCAAGATTCCGGATGTTATTGGCGATCTCCCTCGACGCCACACAGTTCGGTACCAGTACGTCACTTTGAAAAGGAGGGGTTGTCACGTGACACATCCAACCCTATGTGTTCGTGGACAAGCTACATCATGATCAGGGTTCAGTGAGTCCAGTCAGTCTAGATTAGAAGTGATCTGGCACTTTTTGTGAGTATTCGTAGACCGTGCATGCCCAAGTCACGTAGCATGGATGCATATCCTCTGGTTGCACACAACATGATCATCAATATTCCCATCAGAATCCATTAGAATCAATTAGGGGAATTTTCCAGTGCATTTAGCCTATTTTCCCTATTTTTGGTATTTTTCACTTATTATTTTTAAGTGACTTTCCAACAAAAGTAGGTAGGGCAATTTTGCTAAGAAAATATATAAGCAAACCCAAGTTAGCACTCAATGGTAGAAGAGGCAGCAGGAGCTCCACGCTCAACAGGCAACTTCTTAGCAGAACCCCCCAGGAGACCTAGCGTTTTTGGAGCAGAAGCCTAAAGCTAGCGTTTTGGGATCAGATCAGCCCTGGCGTGTTGGTGCACAGCAGATCAGCCCTGACGCCATCGCTACATAGCAGATCAGCCTAGCGTTTTTGCATTTGCAGAACCACGGCGACAGAAAGACCAATTTCAGCCCCTGGCGTTTTTGATTTGCAGCACCACCTCAACGTTTTTGCAGATCATCGCGACGGAAAGTCAAGAACATCGGCGTTTTCAGTTTTCAGCAGTTAGTACCCGCAGATCAAGTCCCGAACCTCACAGATCTCACCTTCCCGCAGCAGTTCCTCGCCGCACGGTCAGTTTCCGCAAGGTTTACAGTTTCAGCCCGGAAAACACAGATTTCAGCATCTGCATTTTCAGCGCGTCGTCGTCGCATCGTCGCCATCGACATCGTCACCGACATCGAGTCAGAACTCAGCAGATAGAAGATTAGCAGATTTCAGCCCCTAGCGCTTTTGGACAGCTGTAGGAAGATTGCAGATTTCAGCCCTTAGGTCGACTTCGTCATCACCGTCTTCATCGTCGACATAGCCTAGACTTGCATCGGTCTCATGCATACCATTTGTACCAAATTGTGCAATCATAAGTAGACCACTCTTGCCGACGAGAGTGGGGCCTTTGGAGGAGGGTTTTACAGCGTCTCTGGTGTCGTATCTCTCTTCTCTCTCTATCTCTCAGTCTCATACACTTGCATGCACAATGTCCATTCACTTTGTTTGTGATCATAGCATTCTCTCATTAAGAACGGAAGGCTCTCCCTTCCGTCAGGAAAAGGAACCTTGAGCACAGTTCGAAGCACTCATCTTGAGCAAAGCTCAAACATTCATTCCAGCTTAGCTTCAATTTCTCTACCCTCTGTGCATCTGCTTCAAGAATTTTGGATGGATGAAGTTCTTCGTAGCTTCGGGGTCAGCTTGTCCATAATAATCTTGGATAGTCACTGGAAGAG